>NC_064026.1:11525000-11830000 GCF_917208135.1 Athalia rosae
TCCAGATTTACGTTTTGCAAACGAACCGCTAAAAATCCATTACCGGACCACTTAGATCGTGTTCGTTAGAAAACCCCGCCGCGTTGCACACCGGTTCTCAGCAGCCACTGCGGCGGACTGACCTCCTTTCGAACGAAACTTTTCAACATAAATTACAATAATCCAACGATATTACAACCGCGTATGGTTTACGCGGGGACGTTATACCGTCGGTGAGTGTTGCTGCATCGCAATTACATTATTTATCTACGATAAAGCGGAAAACTCGATTCGATCGATCCGTCGTCGGTTTCTAGCCGCAGGAACGTCGTTACTACTAATATCCAGCCGGCCCGTAGCGCGACACCGACGTGTCTGACCGTACTCCCTTCTTACTACTGATTTCATCCGTTGGGATTTCATCGAAGGCTAAC
Organism: Athalia rosae; assembly: GCF_917208135.1. Classification (NCBI taxonomy): domain Eukaryota; kingdom Metazoa; phylum Arthropoda; class Insecta; order Hymenoptera; family Athaliidae; genus Athalia; species Athalia rosae. The sequence goes on from NC_064026.1 coordinate 11,525,414, forward strand.
GTCGACGCTGATAATTTTTTATTCGCTGGGTTTATAGTTATTCGGGTGTTATTATTTTCGATTCTTTTACTTCTCATACAACTGATTTTTTTTTGTTTTTTTTTTATATACTTTTTATTTGTCATTGTGGGAATTTTTATTGCGACAAGACTTTTGCGTAACAAACAGAGAGAGAATTATTCTTTATTCCTTTCCGATGTGCTTTGCGAAAACATTAAAAAACGATTACTTTTCTCGGATAAAATGTGCGCTCGATTCATCGGAATTGAGACGTTTGACGGTGGTCTGTCCGTTCTTCGAGGTTCTAAGGGGATATCCATTGTCCCCCATGTGTGGTATACGGGCGAATTTATACGAAAACCGAATTCGTTGAAAGAATTCCGAAAATCTCTGAGCGCACCGGAAGCGCTGGAACGAAAAACGAATCTCCTCTAACCTCGCGCGCTTTGGAAGGCCTCGTTCGAAATTGTCAAACTCACGGCGGCCGGTGGTTACCCGGACGAAATCGGCTCCAGAGGAAGCCAACGGATGTTGACGGCCGCGTCTCGTTGATGGAAAAGTGAAATTCGAGGCCGTTTCCGAAATTACACGGCCACGGAGCGTGTCGATTTCAGACACGATCTACAATTATCCGGTGATTAAAATTTTCACGCGTCGCGGTCCGATCTCGGCGGTGTCGGGGGCCCGTAGAAAATCAGGATTCTGAGCGCCACGGATCAATTCCGCTATCTTGTTTCAAAGGAATAGCTGAGGTAGGTGCGGAGGATTATTTAGGTGAAATATCCCTCGGGGAATTCCGAGGGATAGAAAATGAAAATCTGTATACAGGAGAAATTGCCCGCGACAGAGATTGAATATAATTTTCAACTAATACAGCTTTACGGATGTTTGAACCTCGTGAAATTTTGAGGGTCGTCCAGCGGTCAGGAGCACAGCCGTCTTCGCGGAACCCCGGAGCGATCGGCGGCTCTGTTTACGTACCGTAGAGTCCCTTCTCGGCGCCTGTAACGTCCGCCCTGGATACGATCAAAAGATGTCCGCCTCTGATCCGCCCTGGGTAAAACAAATGCGTACGTATTATATACCTCCGGAAAACATCACCTCGGAATCCACTTGAAATTCGCGGACGGATCATCCCCAGATCTGGACGATATCTTGTAATTCTTGGTAAAATTAAAAACCACGCGGGCAACCTAGCTGATCTCGATCACGTCAATAAGAAAACTGGACGCCCAGACGAAAATTTCGCTAAAATCTTTTCATTCGATGTATTCGGTCAAAGTAGGATATAGGTATGTATGTAAACAACGTCACGCTGCTGCAAGGGTTACGAGGTACTCGCTGAACACGGAGTATACGTATACATATATAGGTATACGGTAGAGAGAGATCTGTGGGAATATTTTCCATGATAAACGGGATGTGAGAATTTCATCTCATCGTTTAGCGTATACCCAAACCGGCGCCATTTTCTCCTCCCTGATATATATTTTGACAATGTATAGGTGTGTATAAAGCGTTCAGGAATTTTAGAAAATATCTTCTCGTATAAACTGGAAAAATTTCTAGCAACTTTTCTAACGAGACGCGGAGAGCGTAAAAGATAAAAGCCGAGTAAACATCAATGTACGACATTTTTCGCTAACGTACGACTCTAAAAAATTCCCGAAACAGGAAAGATGACGGTGTACGTGACCATCGCACTTCCGCATCGAACATCTTTTCAAGGTCGGGTCATCCCTTTTAATCTCCTGCGTTTCATTTGTTACCTACTCTTCTTTTTTTCTGTACAATGAAAAACGAAAGAAAGCTCTCATTGTCGAGAGACACGGGTATGCGTGCGGTACGTTGCATTTCGCGTTCATTTCGCGCGCCAAAATTATATGGGAATAAAAAGGAAAGGAAACGTCTGCCAAGTTGCATTGTTGTACATACGGAGTACATGGATCATGTAGGTACGTACGTACATACCGGGCACATCGGCATGTCCGTTCGTCCATACGTCTTTCCATTTCCGAATGAACATGCGCAGACGAAGTTTACGGGGGAAAACGCGATATACAGACTTCAGTTGCGCGCCGCACGTCAAACGGAACCGCCGATACTCCGCGGGTTTCTTGCGATTCGAAATACACATTTCTTATCTCATTGACAGAATTTTATCCAATCGTCATTCGAAGCCCATTCGTCCGACGAGAAATCATCAATTTTCATCCAATTCGAATAATAAAAAAACAAAAAAAAAAGATATCAAAGATCAAGGATCAAAAAAAACAAAGTCGAGATAGGGTTTGAGAAATTTGAAAGCCAGCCGAAAGAGGGTCGAAACAATTTTTCGCGGCGCATGAACGATTTTTCCAAAAGTTTTTTTTCAGTACTTAAAACTGTGTAGAAATTTTTCTTTTTTCTCTATTTTCCTTTCTCATTTTATGTTTTTAACGACATCCCTTCGACACCCGCCCACGTGACGTGCCCACGCTATACATGTATATATATTGAAAAACTTCGAAAAGTATCTCAATTTGAAAAAATAAAAAGAAAAAAAGAAAAATCGAAAGAAAAGTGTTTTTTTTTTTTTTCTGGGTTCAGAAACGTAACGGCGATATCGGGTAAAATTTTTCACTTTGAGAAAAGTATACGCCTAAGAAGAAAAAGGGGACAAAAAAGAGAGAGAAAAGAAACGAGATTAATCGGAGGGTGTTTTTTGAACTAATATTTAAAATTGCAACGTCCGACAAATTTCGCCGGTGTTGAAAATTAATTGCTACTGTGGGGGGGTTGAGAAATATAATTTGTTCCGAAAGTCTTTTATGAGCTTTATTAAGTACTTATCAAGTACTTTTGGTGGGTAAACTTCGAGTCCAGGTATATTAGCTGATTATATTGCGAAACGACCGCTCGCTACCGGGATAGTTATCGATAAGGAGATTGAAAAAGAATAGTAAAAACGATTCGCACTTCCTACGATTCTTATTCATTCGTTTGTCCACCATTTTTTATTTTTTTTTCATCAATCGCGGTCGGCTCTTACATCACCTGTTCTACTCATCACATGCACGGTAAGCCAATTTACCGTTATTTCAAATTTGTAAACGATTGCACCGCCGAACTAATGAGATTCCTCGGATAAAATTTCTATCGTTCGTCTTTTCTTCGATAAGCTCGTTGGAAAGACAGAAATGAAAAATGTTGAGTCTCAATTCCGCCAGTCGAGATTTCGTGCGCTGTATGCAATTTGCATATATGCAAGCGCGGCATATTTCTGTAATATGGATATACTGTACCCCCGGCAACCGGTGGCATATACCCAATATTAATATTCGCTTTGGAACGATTCGAGATTGAAAATTTAATATTCCTTCCCATTCTTTGCAAAATTATGCAGCGAGAAAATTGAACGGGAAAAAAAAAAAAAAAAATTAAACGGTCGTTACGAGCTGCACAATATCCAAGTATAACGGGTGTAACGCGCGACGGTCCAACGACAAGGGAGAAAGAATAATTTGGGCGACGAATCTGCGGAGGGTAATCATTATTGCGTACGTTCGAAAATTTTTCATCGGCGAAAAGTGGAAAAATTTTTATCGTTTCGTTCGTCGATCGGAAGATTTTATACGAGGTAAAATTCAAACTCTTTCCCCCGTCGTGAAATCTCCACCACCCCCCCCGAGAGATTAGAATTGAATTTCGGATCGCCAGCAGTAGCCAGAATTGTCCGGCTCTCAATGGAAATCGAATCTAAACTTTCCGCCTGAGAGCAATTCTGGGGCGATCGTCGGAGTCGAATTTGGCCCATCAGCGAACGATTTGAAATACCGTCGCGTCATTTTGCGGCCCATGGTAGAGTGAGATTTTTATTTCGTTCTGTTTATTCGTTTTATTCACTTTTTGTTTTTTTTTCGAATATCTGATAATATCAACGAGCGATTATTCATTCGTACACGCACGCGTTCAAATCTCCTCTCGCGCAGATGATTCGACAAACAAAAATAAATAAAAATCAAAAAGAAAATATATTCAATTCGGAAATTTCTTCGCTGCTGCTGCTGCTGCCGCTGCATGCCCGTGAAAGAGATATTACTAAAGTTTACGTATATTATACATTTACATTATGTACATAACGTTCTATATACATAGCTACTATATTTGGTATTTCAGGAAATTATAACTGTTGAACTCTTGCATTAACTTTTGCTTTAATTAAACGGCACCCGAGCTAATTTGTGAAACAGAAGCAAAAAAAAAAAATAGTCAAGAACAGAAAAAACAAAACGAACGTAAAAAGAAACGAAGAGAGTTCCATGAAGAAAAAATACGTCGAAATAATGAAATAGACGAAAAAAAGAGCGAAAAAAAAAAAAAACTGGGGTGCATCATCGTTACGGTGTGCATGGTATCTGAAAAAGAAAGAGTAACATATAAACACGTTCTCCGGAAGTGTACCACGTGAGAAAATATGTGCATTCCTCTCGTATCTGTACCGTATAATATCATACATTATACACATATACAATATACCCATATTTCATACGAAAGTTGAAAGAGGAGAGCAAAGAGTGAGAAAAAAATTCCTTGCCTAGTCAAAGTTCGAGAAGTTTTTTTATTTTATTTTATTTTATTTTTCCACTCCACACTTCCGCGAATCATCTCTTCCCCGCAGCACTGACTTTTCGCTTCTTGTTTTCTCTCTTATCCGGGTAATTTCAACTCCTGGTAAACCGTGTCAATTAATTATCGCTTCGAAGCGGAAAATTTTTCGATAACACCGCAACGCTTCGTTTCCGATACAAATGGACGCATGATCCCGATGACTTTTCGAACAATTCGACGTTACTTTTGACCTTTTCACGCGACGCTGTTGGAAGAAAAGCGAACGGACTCTGATAACTCCTCGAATCTTTACGCGATGGGGTACATCTATAGGCACACCTATACGTCGTACACCGTAATCTTTGCCCTGTAATATCGCAAATCGAACAAAGAACCTCTAATAATAGGCCTTTTAACAATACCCCCGACTTTCTATACACATAATTCCGCCAATATTTCGTTCTGTTATCCCTCTCATCGCTATCAAAGGACGCGAAAAAGGCGGCTCGGCGATTCGCGCACGCCACGATGAATTCTCCGAGCATATCGAATCGGCTCAATTTGAAAAGAAATCAAAAAAACAAACAAAACAAAAAAAAATGTTCGACTCGTATCCCGTGTACCGATACTCCGACGGATACGATCCCTCGCCTTCTCGTCTTCATTGTTCCTGTCGTAAAATTTCAGATGAACGCTCGAAGATAATTTCCCCATAATGGAGACTCTTTACACGGGGGTGATCCATGGATTCCCACAGGCCAAGGGTCTGGCCGGTGGAATATCCCCAGGGATCGGTGCCGCCCTGGACCAAGATGGCGCCGTCAGTTTGATCGTCGTCCTAGGAGGGAGTCTTTCCTTGGTGGCACTGGTGTTCGCCTTCATCACTTACAGGTGAGAGAGAGAGAGGTGCTAATCCTATGCAGGTGCAGATGCGCTCGCGGTGCACATCACCTGCACCTGACCACGTTGTCTGTCCCGATTGTTTTCCCTGTCCTCGCACTCCTAGTGTGCCGCGATGCAAACTCTGCGGCGAAACGACGTTCCGACAAATGACACGACGATTTTCGAGAATATAGCCACGCCGAACAATGTACACCGCTTATGAACGCAGATACCGCGTGGAACTGTGTGGTGTAATAGGGCATTTCGTGCCAAATGTAACCTGGCCCCCTGACCCCGGCCGATTTGTACATTTTTTTTCCTCGTCGTTCGTTTCACTCGTGGAAACGGCGTTCCTACCGATCGAGTTCGGCGAGTCGTACGAAAGTTTGAAGAAGAAAAAAACTAACTGTACGTATATGTTTTAAGTTTTTTTTTTTTTTTTTTTTTTTTTTCTCTCTCCGTTTTGAAAAGCATGCGGAAACTTTGCTCTCTGGAATATTGGGGAACGGAGCTGATACTGGAAAATAAATCCCCGAGAAAGCTAAGTTTGCACTTATGAAGATCAACGAGGAAAGAAAAATTTGAAGGGAAGTATTTCGTTTTTTTCTTTCCTCCTTTTATCTAATGTATACTTGTACCCGTAAAAATCGCTGATATTTCAATCGGCTCGCGGGTGAAAATCAATTTTTTCATCCAAAATGATAGTCGGACGTACCGTTGTGCATCACAGTTAACATGCGCCACTATTTGTTTTTCTTTCTCGTTTTTTTTTCTTCGAGTTTGACAAACTAAGAAATTCCCTTGTTTTCTCGTTCCCGAATCTAGAAACTATGCAGCAAAGTTATCATCGTTGTTGAATGTCTGTTTTATTTATTTTTCCTTCGTTACAACAAACTCGAAACAATGCTAGGAAAGTTATGGTAGTAATAAAATTTTCCCTCAGTGCGCACGCAGCTACTTATAATTTCCACCCCGGTGTTCCGTCATCATACACATTTGCCGTGGATTAATTTTTTTTCTCTTTCCTCTCAGATTCCGATTGTATGAATTTTTTTCTTCTCCCCATTTTCCCTCCGTCTCGTTCTCATTCTTACGTTTCATTTTCCATCGGACGTCCTTCGAGTCTTCTTCTTCGCCGAGGTATTCGTGCGGGTATCGGGTACACGCTGCGCACACCTGCACTGTACGTACATAGAATCCGGGGTAGCGTGAAAAGCGTAATGAAATGGGGACGAGATTTTTTCCCCCACCGCACCGATTCGTACCGGCGGCGGCTGGTATTACGTCACTTTCACGATCACGTCACGTAGGAATCTCGCCCTCGTTTGTTCTTCGCTAAAGACGAGGGAAGCTTTCGAATTTTGGCTCAAGACCCGGCCGTTCCTCTCAAAAGCGCTTTCAACCTTACCTCTTCTTCCTCTTCCTCCTCCTCCTCCTACTTCCCCATCCTCCGCCTCTTTCCGATTCGTACCAACCGAGCGGTTTGCTCGCAACCCGATCACCGGGTCACGTATTTCCCCAGCGAAGCGCAGGAATCGAAAGAAAGAAATGAGAAAAAAAAAGGAAGGAAAGAAAGAAAAAAAAAACCATTAGGAACGAGAAACGAGATGACGAGTAAAACAACGGGTTGATCTCTGCTCGGAAAACTGACGATATTCCGGTCCGATTGAATCGGCGAGAAATTCGCTCGTGATTTTCGTCGTCGAGTCCGAGGGTGGTACGTCCTTCTGGCGTTCGAGTTGCGGAATCGTCGGCGATTATTCCTTTGAAAATAATAAGAATAAACGGGGCGCCGTACAGACCGTGACTTTTATCGGTCGTGGCGGCCAAGACCTTGTCCGTTGAAATGTAAATTTATGTTAATCTCAGGGGGTATCAAATTCTCCGTACCACTGCTGCGGACTCCGTGGTTCGCGCACGCCAAGTAGTGGCGGCCTCGGCCCCCGCGCGGTGCGAAAATGTGTATTCCAAGCAGGGAAAAGGGAGACTGACAATCAGAATTTCGTTCGAACGAAATTCCGAGATCCGCATCGACTACTCATCGACGAACATATTGTCGACTTGTAACGGAATTTTCCATTACGCGTGTGTACAACCGATCTTTCTGTGGGATATCGAAAACGTCTAACATTCGTACGGGAGCCGGAACAAAGTTGGAATCTGTTGGTTAAGCGACGTTAGATCGCGCGTTCTCCGCCATGGAGTGGCGAAAATTCAAGGGTGGGTAGAGCCAAAAGTTTCGACGACGCGACGCGGAGGGTTCGTTTTGTTCCAGTGACACGAAGCTCGCGGACTTGCAGCGTACCCTAGACCTCAAGTCCGCCGATTCTCGATTTCTCTTCTACCCTCTTTTTTTCTCCTCCTATTCGCGCTCTGTTTGTTTGTTTTTTTTTTTTTTCACATCGCCGCGAGGACCGCGGCGAAGGGCTCGATACCGCAGAGAACCCCTATGCGGAAATTGGCGGGAAATGAAAAAGTATGCTATCGTCATTGACGCGGTACCATGTGGTTTCCTTCCGTAATCTCGGGTCTGTTTTCCGTCCTCCGTTTTTTATTCGTTCTTCTCGTTTCGTTTCGTAGCCCGGCTTCCGTCGACTTTATTACGCCCGACAAAGGGGCGCTGCAGTATCCGAATATTTCATTCGAACATGATTTTCGGTGATAATGCGAACGATGTGTACGCGGATACGAATACGTATACCTGTGTAGTACCGCACAATGCACGGTACAGGGTTACGCGTTACAGAGCGGGCTTGAAACATAAATCACATAGTCCGGGAAACTTTAGTCCGGTATAAGGTGATTTATGACGGGGTGGGTAGAAGCAACAGCAGAAACGCCGAGGTCTGTTGCCTCGTAAGCAAATTGACGTTGCTTCGTAACGTATACTCGGGCTAAATTTCTATTCGGGAGTTTCAAAGTCGATACATACGCGGATGTGCACGCGTAACGTCCTGAGTTTCGCCTTTTCCTCTCTCGCGGCTGCACCGAATTCCCTCTTTTTTTTTTCTTTCCCTTCCCGTTTCATTACCCTCGTGAAAAGAGGAAACGGAGAAAAAATCTCGAACCACGATCAAATCGTCCGAACGATTCGGAATGGAAGTTGCACGCTGCGAAGTATAACGAGCGGGGGTGGAGGTGGGGGATGGGGGTCGGCGTTTACTTCTGACCCCGTCCACGTTGCGTCATTGATATTTTTAATGGTCCGTAATTAAAAAATGTACCACGTTAATTGCAATTATAATCGTGCAGAGGTATGTACGCGATACCGCATCGCGTTTTGTACGAGAACTCAAAGGAGATGTACCCCTCGTGCGCCGCCATTGTGGTCTCTTCTTGCTCCGCGCTGCCGCTCGTTTCTGTTTGAATTTTCTTAACCGCGTACCACGCGTTGAAATCCCCCCCCCTCTGCTATTTTTGACGACAATGAGAAGCCGGCTATACGGCGAGGAGTATTTCACAATTAGTATTAGCGAATAATAATACGAGCCGAGGGTGGAAAGCGAACGGGGCAAACGTCAGCGGCGATTTTACGTCGTTCAATCGCGTGTCCTCGGAGACGTCGTTGTTAAGCTCCGATGATTTATTCAGCATCGAACGAGTGTGTGTACGCCTCTCACGGATTAACCTACGTCTAATTTTATAACGTTGGCTGCGCAGTTTGCTCGCGAGCGAGCGAAATTCGGCGATACGTCAACGTTACGAGGCGATGGAAAGCGTCGAATGGAAGCGTCGAATTTGGCCCGATTAAAATTTCCAATTTCCAATTTATTATTCTTCTACTTTTTCTCTCACTGTCTCGGAACGCAGTAGAAAATGAGTTAATCTAAAATCGTATAATCCCGAAAGATTTATACCGCGTATTAAATCAGAACGCCTGTCTATTTCGTGTGGGGGGGGGGGGGGGGGGGGGATGTGTGATTTTCGTTGATTTATTTTTTGAAGAATAACGTTCGCCCGGCGAAATTGAAATGCGACTAACGGTTGTTGCAACGGAATTTCGACGGAACGTAACAAATCGACGAAGAAGAGGAAATAAAATCCCTCGGATTCCACGTACGTTATAATGTGTGGAATATTATTAGATTCGCGATTCCCATGGGCACGAAAACAACGTGTACGTACAAACATGAGCAGCAACATCAGCACCACCGTTGGATATATGATAAAATATTAACGAAAAAGGGTGTGCGATATATGTTACATGTAACAACTTATGCATAAAGTATCGTAAGCACCAAAGTTTCGAAATAGACTTGCGTGGGAGGTCCATGGAATATTAAAGACTGACAAGGTCGATATCTCCCAGCTATTACGTTTCCACCTATGCGATACGTTGGGCGATACGTTGTCCTCTCTAACCGGAATTATTAATCGCGCGAAACTATAATGATCATTATTTCAGAAAATATCCGCGCAACAATTAAGCGAAAATTGAACTGAGTATTCGCATGTATTTATTTATTCTCAATTTTTTCTTCTTCTTTGTTTTCGAACTCGTTGAGTTTTTCTGAAAAAAAATTCTCAAAGCCAATAGCAGTGAAAGTTTATTTATTTCGAATAGCGGGGTGAATGATTATTTCTTTTTTTTTTTTTTCTTCTTCTCTATATTATGTACAGTACCAGTGCAAAAAATAAACTCCAAGTTTTATAGGTAGTCGGAGATAAATAAAAAAGCGTGCTGCATTACCTACCCAGCGGGGGTGTTCAACCACCGTGAAAACACGTATATATATTTTTTTGTTTTTTTTTTTTATATTTGTTTTTTTTTCCACCATTATTAGCATCATTATTATTCTTTCTCTTCTTATTTCAACCGTCACTGCCAGTTGAGAAAAATGTCTAGAAAGAAAGAAAAAGAAAAGTAAAATATCTCTCCGCAAAACGAATAGCCCCCCCGCGTGTATATATCTTTACTATAACCCCCCGCAACTTCATTTCGTTCTCCGCTGCAACTATACGTAGTAGTTCTTTTATCACCCACGTTGCATAGATATACATACCCCGCAACCAATGAGAAAAAAAACTGAAAAAAGCTGAAAAAAGGAAAAGATAACGTATTACCATTTTTCTTCACCCGGTAAAAACTTTCCTCCTCTCTCTTTCTCTCCGGATTCTTTTCCTTCTCTCGTTTTGTAAAAATCAATCGAATGAAATTCGTTAATTAGCGACCATTGTAGATAATAAGCGCGGTGTCGAGATCTTTGTTTTTTTTCTTCAAAAATGTCCGCTCAAACCTCGAATTATTGTTTGAAAAATCGTTGGATGAAAAAGAGAAGAAAAAAAAATAACCAAGAACCTTTCAGCGCGGTGAACAATTTGCGAACATTCCAATCGATGCGGACTTAATTCGATCGACGTTTTACGAATAGGCATATAATACCTCATCGATACGATCGTTGCGATAGCGTCGATTCGATCGCAATGACGAAATGATTCAGTGGTACGTGGGTTCGTAGGGTATACCGACGTTATATGTATATCTATCGGCGATAATAATTAAGGCTAGTCATTTCAAAGATATCCCCGAGGACTATACCTAGTATTCCGAAATAGGCTCTGGCGGGCGATACCTACACGTCGTAGTTCCACGTAATTTCACCCATAAGACACCTAGGCATGTACCACCCGTGTAGGCATGTACATGTACGTACGTACATAATACATATATTTACACATAGACCCGATACGTATGTACGTACACAGTGTTTGAAATTTCTCCGGTCTAGTACTAGCAGCTGTGACGCAATCAAGAAGGAGTTGGCCGCATTGCGACTATGACGTAATCGTGATTCGCGTGACAATCTTCGCCGCACGCACTTACAACGTTCAATCTATCCCACGATTATTACGAAGTTGTAGCCGTGCACGTGGGGAACATAGGCCAGGTTAACACGTTCGACGGATAATCAGCCAATTCACGTTCCCCCCTTTCCACGGTGCGCGGACGAAAAAAGTATTTCATCCCCGATTACACACGTATGGGATCTGCATTTCAAAGTGATCGAAATTACGAAAATCCCACTTTCGCGGCTAGGAATGAAATTTCATTCGAAAAATTTTTCGCACACACTTCGTCGGATTAACGCGTGAGAGACGGGGTGATGAATTCGTTGAGTGAATAGGAAAGAGAAAAAAACGGATAAAAATGAATAAACGAACGAGAGAGAAATTGTTCGGAAAACTTCTGGCTCGGGTCTAGTTTTGCGAAGAGAAATTTCACGCCCCCGCCGACTATTTTTAAAACAACCTTCGACAAGGGGAATTAATAAATAAGAAGATAAAAAGTACGAACGAAAAAGATAAATTGGACTCATAGTTCAAAGCGTGTATACCTGCGTATCCATTATTAGTTATTCAACTTTTGACGGTTTTTTTTTTTTGAGAAAATTTTTTACATCATTTCTCATCCAGTTTCTCGTCTGAAACGTATAAAAGTTCATATATAATCGAGTAGGCAGCGGGAGACAGATAAATTCTGTCGGAGTAAAGAAAAAGAAGACAAAATAAAAACGAATAAATGACAGAGGAAAGTAAAAACGGATTCTTCGTTTCGATAATTTCTTCTTTTCTTTTATCTATAATTCTATCTCTTTTACGAAGATTTGAGTGAAGCGAAAGACCGCGTTTTTGCGTTTTTTTCTGACGAATTCTTTGATTCAACTTCTTTTTTTTTTACCTTATCGCGCCCCGCATGCAAACGACGCAGTAAAGAAAAAAAACAAAAAAAGAAATCATCCGAAAAGGAGAGTAAACGAAAAAAATAATAATCATGCGGGTGGATACGACATATAGGTATTATTATACGTGTACAATAGTACAGGCATTTATTATACCTGTAATATTAACGATGATAATTTTATCGTAAAAGAACGGTGTGATAAAAAAAAAGAATGAAATAAAAAATAGAAGCGTGTGACCTATAAAGGAAAGGTCAATACAACGATATATCGTATGAATAGCGAAAAAAGAAAAACAAGAAAAGGATCGAATTTGTTACTCGGTTTATTATACCGGGTCAGAACCTTTTCGCGATTAAATGCCTCGTAGTCTATTGTTACTCACTGAGAGACCACGGCGGACGATCCTGTTTTCACCCTCCTCTTTACCTTCACCCCCCACCACGGGAAATCGATTAGCGTGCGACCGAAAACGTCCTCATTGAATTATATAATTCAAAACTCGTCGTCGGCGTAGCGCCAACGTTCCTCTTATTTTTCCTCCTTTTTTTTTCAAATTTTCAAATTTATTTTCTTCACCTATCATCGCGTGACGGAGACACGTGATCTCCCGATTAACTAATTTTCATCAATTGATCCGGACTCGATATACCCACGCATTTTTATAATGTTCCTTCCACTGGGTAAAAAACAATAATGAATCGTCGGATTATTATCTCCTCGCGTTTCACTCGAAACTTTCGAATGAATTTCGGGAGCTTAAAACTTCTGAAAACAAGCTACACCGTGAAACGAATCATCAAAGTTGAAAGAATCGCGGAAAAAACTCGGTGCAGTTTTTAGTGACTTTTTATTGTTGTATTCGTAATCATTATTATTGTCGTTGTTGCTGTTATGTGGGTCACGCCCCTGCGGATGATGATAATGGGAATTACGAGTAGCGTGTCAAAGTTTTATCGAAAAATAAAACGGAACGAAGCGAAAAAAGGGAATAATCTACCGTGACATGCCGTCGAAACACATCCGTCAACGGATCCCACATGAGAGCACTTGAGGTTACCGCCACTCGTTTTTGAATTCATTATCGAAATTATCCTCAAAACGAAGTACGTATCACGTTGCTGTACGCGGGAATCGCGAATTAAGGTTGAAAATTCAGGCGAAATTTCATTTCCGTTTCGTCCACGTTCGCGGAGAGCGCGTGTGATGGCTGAATTATGGGTGTAGTAGGTACGGTTACGGCGAAGGTAGAAACAAAAGAAAACGAGTAATCCAGTTTTCAACAGCGAATGCAATGCGAAACTCAATTCGTATACATCAAAGGTACAACGTATGTACACGTATATTCAGTCGCGTGATACTGATGTAAAGGAAAGCAGAGGAAAGCTGATATTATTTTCTCTTACACCGAGTCGGTTTGGCTCGTTTGAAAATTACGCTCGAATCGGGATCTATATAGATATATATATACGTTTCAGGTATCCTCTCGCGCTTCTTTTCGTCCCTTGTTGTTTTTCGATATTTTTTCTCTCCTTTCTTTTCGTTGCGAACGCCATTAGCTCTACTAGTTGATAACCTAATTAAACGCGAGGGGAGTGCTGAAAGTGGTCCGATAACTTAATTTTCCGTCAACCTTTAACCCAGTTAAAATTGTTCATGCTACCGATTGTCAATCAACGGTCGCACAATGAATCGTTGTCGATTCCAATGAACAAAGTTTGGAAAATCAATCGGACCAGAGGAACCACCGACTGTATTCGCGATCTCTTCGATGATAATTGTTTTTTTCGGAAACTTAAATTTCGAAATTTCATTCGTCAATTCTCGAGTTCGTCCGAACTTCGATACCTTCACGGGCCACGACCTTCCGTTTCTTGTTCTCTCTCTTCTATCGGTCGATTCGTTGTTCACGAATCGGAATCTGGATCGTTTCGGCGCGGCTTCTTCGTCATGCTCTTCGCGGCTGAGGGTGCGGGAAAAGGTCGAACGTCTGATCAATGAAGGTCACGGTCATCGCGTCCGACGGAGGGGGTAGTTCCGCTTCGTTCCGCGCCGGACGATCCATTGTTACCTACCCTCCGTTGTTCGGATTGTCCGCGTAATTCGGTCGCACGTTTACGCGCACATCGTACACACCGTTGTACGAGTACCTACCGCGCGTACCTAAGTAACGTCAGCTGGAAACTTGCGAAGATCTTCGCAAGTTTCGAAAACTCTTGATGTAACGCCGACGACGCCCCCGCGCCCCCTCGTACCCTCCGCGTACCGCTTCAAGTCGGACATTCGAACGACCCGAATCAACCAACCGCACCCAACCCCCGGACCTTTGTGAACCCTCGTGACAAATCACTTCTGCCGTAGGTACCAGTTACCCCATGAATCCTTGAGAAGAGCGATTCGTTCGCTTCGCCCAACTGTGTAGAGTGACGTAGTACCGAAATTCAGTACGACGTTGCAAATAAAGCCCATAAATCGAAAGTTTCATACCCAAGATGCCGCGGGGCAATTAGAACGCGCGAAACGAGCGATGCGAGAAAGATCGAGTTCTCGTTGTTGAGAAATTCGTCGATCGGAATTCGATAAATCGGCGCATTGCTTTTTCACTCCGTGTATATAAAAACGTACACGTATACACCTGTGCGCGCGATATATACGACGAGAGAATCGATCGTTCCCATGACCTACCCTTGGGTAAAATTGCCGTAGATTGTCGGATCGATAAAAATTGTCGCCCTGAGTGCTCCGTAGGCGTACGTAACGAGCGAGACGAACGTGGAGAGAAGAAAATCGCGAAATGGACGAGATTTTCCGCAACGGGAATCGGCGAGAGTTTAATTTTACCGCAGTTCCGTCTACACCTATGAACCGCACGCGGTTTTATATCGATACGCGAGACGCCGGAAGGTAAATAAACAACAACCGGGAGATGAGGTGAATAAAAGGAAAGGCGAGAAAGAAACAACGAAATCTAGTGGATCCGCCTGTCCCATTAGCGGCGGCGGCCACGGAATCAGAATCGGAAGAGGATCCCTGCCGCGAGAACGAAGAGAACAGTTTATTGTTATTGACGAGAAGTAGAAGTAGAAGGGTGGCTGAAAGTCTCTCGACCTTTCCTGCCCGCCGGTTTCACCCCTCATCTCGAGAAGTGCTGCGAGAAGAGTACGTTTCTATGTACGTACGAATGCATGTCGGTTAACGTACATGTATGTATAAAGCTGCGTGGGGGAAATGACTAACGGAAATCGTCAGGATGGCCCCGACTACGTCTCAGAAAAATAATCCCATTCTCCCCGCGATCTACTCGCTCCGCGTCGCAGCCGATAAACGCGTCGCGTTAAAACAGTTGGGAAAAACCCGAAAAAATGTCGACGCCTCGCGGGCGCCACTTGCAATTTTCCGGACACGCGGAAAAATTCCACCGTTTCCAAAGGGAGGTCTCGACTCCCAAAGTACTACACACGGTAAATCCTCGGGTCTAATTTGGCATTATTAGACCGACCCTTGAAGCTCTTGAAAAGGTTCCGGTCTGGTGGTGAGGGAAGAGAAGAGAAGAGAAAAAAAGAAAAGAAAAGAAAATAAAGGAAAAAGTAATGGGTTTAAAAGCCCCAAAGGAAATGGAGAAGGGGAATCGAACCGAAGGGAAAAAAAAGGGACGGACTTTTTCGAACGGTGGTGATATTTTTTTCCAACTTTGAGAAATGAAAAAAGTACGATAGAAAATAAAGTTGGGAAAAAAAAAATCTATAAGCCGATTACTTAAGAGTGACCCGAGCGAGTTTAAGGGGGACACTTTCGGTTTCGTCCGTCTCGTTCAAACTTGACAAAAGCCCGACTTTATCGTTTACAGGGTCGTTCGCGCACCCATGTATACATACAGGTATATTCCGGGATTCGGTAATAGGGATTTTCTTCGACCGTTGATGTGTGAGATTTATTTTTTCATAGTTTCTCGTCAGACGAGATGTCGCGAGAAGCTGCCGCGTGAGTTGCGAAGTCAGTTTCGAGCGTTCGAGTGATTTTTCCAAAATAAAACAAATAAAATAAACAGAAAGAAGCTCGCTCGGAATTACTTGAAATTTCTACAACCGATACGAATAAAATCCTTAGCTGCGGGGACGAGACGTCGGCGTAACCGATCACGCGCGAACATCTCTTTATTATAGAAAATATCGCGCGCTTCGATAGGATTTCATTTTGTATCGTAACAATAACGCGGCAATATTCCGTCGATCCCGAAAGCTCACGCGCCGCGCCTAGTCCCCCTTGATATTCGAAGCTTTCGAGGCGAGATTTTTTCATTCATTTTTTTCACCGGCGCGGAATAACGGTCGCCGGTATTCGTTACACCGTCGCGTACGGACGGTCTGCGAAAACTTATTAACGCAATTGGATTAAATTTCCGTTGCCCCGTGCAGCGTACCTGCGCGAATGCAATTGATTTGTTTAACGAACGCTACAGTCCGCGCGACGGGATGCGAAAGTTTCAACAGATTTCGGGCCCGGCATCTAACCCGACCTCGGCTTCGATCAATTCTCGCGTCACTCCCGATTCAATTCCTGCCGGGTATCGAAGAGCTTTCACGTACTTTTTCGAGGTCAGATTAGAGACGTGCATACGCACATGCAGTCTCCCTCAGGCGTCGGCCTCGTCGGACCTCTTCTCTATCTTCCCTACGCGTTTTCTTCTCGTAATCTTCCCCCCCACATTCGCTACTCCTACATCCACCTTCCCCTCGACATCGTGATTTACAACAAGAGGGTACCCCGGTACCACCGCTACACGGTGGGAGCTCCTCGAAAGCTTTCGAGCTTAACCACGTGATTGATGTGTCCTCTTCCCGAATCATTACTTGAAATCGTTCGGCTGTATAGCTACGACTCTCTTTCGGAAGAAGTAAACCCGTTACCCCGCAGACTGCTCAGCTTTCCATTTCGTTTCGTTTTTTCGTCTCCCATTTGCTCGTCGGTTTTTATTTATTTATTTTATTTATTTATTTTTTTTTGTGGTTCCGTTCCGTCGACGGATGCCGTGCGATAAGGGGTATTCCGCAGCGAGTAGTTCCGCGGAAACGAAGGCTGAAAAACGACGTTATTGTTCCATTAGCTCCAATGATTTTTCTCGTTGAACGTCAGCTGACGATGTCGCGGGCGATTTGGCGTCGAACGCCCCGTATACATTGTATACACGGCTAACATCGTCCCCCGTGCGTGACATTATTCATTATGCGATCCACGTTCCGGTAATTTATTCGAATTTGTTCGATCGGATATGAAAAAAAAAGATAGATATTACGGTAAATCGAGAAAAAATCGATGCGGAGAGGGATAAAATGAAAAAACAAAAATGATAAAGAAAAATCGTTATACGTGCATCGTGTACGTACGGATTTATCAAGCGATTGTACCATCTCGTCACGTGCTCTCAATATATGTACATTCGCGTACGTACGTATATATATATAACGCCATGTACTCTTCGATCGACAAATTAGGCATATGCATTGTCGGATTTCTCACTCGTACAAAAATAACATCGCACGGTTCTCGATCGAAAGAAATCCGAATCTTGACGCGACCCACGAAACCTAACGACGTCCGAAAGGGGTGACGAAATTTTCATTTACATCTTTTTCTTTGTTTTGTTTTTTTTTTTTTTTTTATTTTCACTTTCATCGTAGAGGCGCAG
Source organism: Athalia rosae (assembly GCF_917208135.1). Lineage (NCBI taxonomy): Eukaryota > Metazoa > Arthropoda > Insecta > Hymenoptera > Athaliidae > Athalia > Athalia rosae. Next base: position 11,543,252 of record NC_064026.1, read on the forward strand.
CCGGTTTTGCGGGTAAAAGCTTCATCTCTAATTAAACAAAATGGCGAAAGATAGAGAGGTTTCGCGAAACCCGCAAAAGGTGGGTGAAAAGAGAGAGGGAGAGAGAGAAAAAAAAGGAAGTGAATAAATAAATGAGCGACAGCTGATCTCCCGTCTCCCGAAGACTTTCAAAATGGAAAAAACCTTCTGCTCAAAAGCAACGTTAGCGAACGAAGATTTGTAAATCTTTTTTCAAAATTCAAACGAAGACTTCGTCTTTCATTCGGAGCCTCACGGGTAAATGGAACGTGTCTCCGGATTTTATTTTATTTTCCAAATTGCCTCTCCATTATTTATCCGCGGGTACATCACGTGTGCGTATTTTATACACCTTTATGTCATTTTTGCAAAATTCTGCGGTTGTAAAATGTCCGTTTGAAAAACCATGTGAAATGTGGCCGGAAGTTGCAAACGCTCTGTACGAAGCTTGTTCACTCGCCGCTCGTATAATATTTCGAATTTCTGACGTGGACTTGGATTTATTTTTAATAAAATCGTGCCGCACGTTCCGCCGCAGTCCGGGGGAAACTCCGTCCGATCTTTTATCAATTCTTAATTCCCATCCGTCTCCCTATTCTCTCGAATATCAATAATAATTCCGAGTTAAGTTAGCCTGACGAAATGGATTCGGGTATATATATATTATGATAAAGGTGTTTGTTTTTCGTAACGCCCGGGCGCGTCTCTCCGTGTGGAATACTATCCATGCAAATTCTTACCGCCACTGAATAAATATTTTTCGTCAGATCTCGCGCAGACATTTAGAGTCCCGTTTGAAAACTACGGATCCTTTCCGAATTTCTCTCAGTTCGAATAATTTTGCGACGAAACAAAAAAAATCAAACTAATTAATTAATCTCTCCTTTTTTTTTTCTGATCAATTTTTCATCGTTCACTCCTAAATCTCCAAACGTACGTTACGAGGATTGTAAAAGAAATTAAAAACTAAAAAAAGGACGAACATGCCCTCGAGCTCGATTCGAGAATTCCTTTTTTTTTTCTGGTTTTTCGTCTCCCCGTGGGGACGAAGTTAATTTTGTTGCATCGCATCGATGATCGAAGGCTCGCGTCGAACGAAGAAATTAGTTTGTCTTTTGTTATCGAAGCTCCAGCCTCAGCTCCGGGGTGAGCTTCAGCTTCGCCCGAAGCTTTCCGCTTTGTACGGAAATAATTTTGGTCGATCAGTGTGACGCGGTGAATGTAATTGAATCGTGAGAATGTATAGTCGCTTTTCCGCGCTTGGATATGGGTGTGTACACATACAATCGTCATCGCTGGAGGCGAGGCGAATACTTTGAAGCGCGACTTAATTAATGCGTGATTCTCCCGCTTTTCCCATTCCCTTTGGCGACGGGTGGAAATAAAATTTCAAAAGAATAAAAAAAAAAAAAATGGAGAAAAAAAAGGTGGCCTAGGTACGCTAATTCGTGCAACGTATAGGTAATTGAAAATCGACCGTTCTGCACACAGACGCCAATCAACGACGTCTGATTAGAAAGCCACGTTGAATGGCTGGCATACGCGCGTCATGTGCACGTTTTGAGGCAAAACTTGACTTTTTCTCTTCGTTTGTCCACATTCTTTTACCTTCTGCTTCTTTGAACGACTGACGGGTGGATTTTAGAGGAGAACAATTTCAATGTTTGAATGTATTATGTAATTTTATTCGACGATTGAAAAGTTTTTTTTTTTTTTTTCCCAATTGCCAAAAGAATAAACCATTCGAGGTTTTTTTTTTTTTCCGATTCTTTTTCAGATAAAATTGAGACAGACGGACGGACGGGACACCGTGTGCAACTGCGAATGAGCGTAGGTTGCGTATATCCATACCGAGCTTTTGTCATTTTTATGGCGAGACGCGAGACTCGTTGTAATTATCCAGACAGAAGTTTCGCCCGGCGTATACCTACTCCGTTTTTCGTACTTCGTACAATGAGACGTAATTCAACAACCCTCAGGCTTTGCTCCTCCGAGTGTATAAAACAATGTTTGGAGGAGCAAAAACATCCTAATTCCCTGCTTCGGATGTATCAGAATGGACCACCCCACCCCCTACCCCTACCCCACCCCCTACCTCACGTACGTCACGACCTTCAAAATTTTCACAAGGATATAATATAAAAATAGCCCGAGTGGGCGTTATGCGGATATCCGGCGTGTATATGTAACGTGGATGAAAAAGAACAAAAAATATAATCAACAGTTTGATGTTTCGATGTAATAAAATTTTTTGTAAATCGCGCGAGGATTCGATCATTTATTTATTTTTCATAAGCTCATCTTACTGAATCTTAGTGAAAATTATTCCGGTCTAGTTGGCATGTGGAATTGCGGTTTTTTTTTTTCACCGTCTCCGTTCCGTAGGCGCCAGCAGATTTTAATAATTCTTGATCAACGTCGACGGAAATTAAAAAAGAAAAAAAAAAAAATCAAATAAATCAAACTAGAGATGAGACAGAGACGGAAAATGAAAGAAGTGAATGATGAGAAAAAATCGTGCGAAAATGTGAAGAAGGAAATCCGTCCCGTTGACAATTTTTTTCGTCTTCCGTACTTACGCGCAGGTTTATTTGAATAGGCTAAAAATTTGTCGTCGTTGCAATGCTTAAAGATGCGGATGAGAACCGCGATATTTCAAATTGCAAGGGCTTCGCTCCTTCAACGATCCGAAGGTGGGAATCGTCAGATTTTCTTATTTGACAGGAACTCCGCAGCAGGTATTGTGTGTAGCGCGGCATTCTAATTGGTTAATTATACGAACTCGGTTTAATCGGAATTGATCGTAGGGCGATACAGGGGGGGGTTGCGGGTTCCTTTCTTCTATTTAACTTGACAAAGGCGAATTTGCCTCGATAAGGATTTACGATTTAATTGTCGACGGTTAAATTATTTCTGCGCGATATTAAATTTCCCAAAGCTGATTACGCGGATATATATCCGAATGACGAGGAAATGAGACGGAGAAAAAATGAGACGTACAATCGACAGAGAAAGGACGAAAAAAAAAAAACAAACAATTCACAAAATTTCATTACAGACATCGAAGATATCTCGCCACGGTACGAAACGTTGATATTTCCGTGCACGGGGACATTTACCCGAAATTTCGAGTTCTACTAATTGTGAGTCTGCAGCAAAGAAGAAGAACCCCCCCCCGCCCCCTCCCTAAAAAAAAAAAAATATATATGTATAAGAAATTTTTCTGTTTGTTTTTTCTCTCGCTCTCTGTAAATCACAGAGTCTTGTTCTATACGAGACACCGTTTTGTCTCCGCAAAATGAAGCTGACGCGAAAAAGGAGTTTTTTTTTTTTTTACTTCTCCCGAGCTTTTCATCCCCCATTGAATAACGAGCTCCTGCTTACACTCTGCTGGGTGAAGTCTGAGGAATTTCCAACCGTCAATCTCACGTCTCTCAGCAAATGCTTTTAGGCTCCACGACCACATTAGGTACACGTTAGCCGCCAATGGCTGCAACGAGTTAAAAAGCGAACAGAGAAAAGACAACGACTCGGTTCCACCGAGGGAGCATCGAATTTTATTTTTTCTTTCTCCTTCCTTTTTTCTCTTCCCTCACGACCTTCTTACTCTTGCGCGTCATCGATGTATTCGTAATTTGCGGAGAACGATATAACGAGGATACGAGACAGAAGAGAAAAAAAAAAAAATATCAAGAACAAAAAAAAACCGAAGGTAAAAGAAGAAAAGCGGCTCGTTATATTCAAAGCTTTATCGTAACCAATCCACGCGCGAATATATTCGGTGCAGAAAATCGGTTCCTCTTTCGGAAAGGCCCTTCACCTCCCTCGAATGAATAATATTTATGAAGGGGGTAGGTTAGGTACGAGAGCGGAATCGTGCGAGCGGAGGGGGAGGAACGGCGGAACGAAAAAAGGGGAGGTGGTGGCGGAGAAAGTGAAGCTAACGTACGAGAGAAAAGGAACAAGGGGGAAGCCTCCTGCTCTCCACCGGGGGCGGTCGAAGTCAAGTAGGTTACAGAATTTTAGTGCGACGGAGCGTAGAGGCAGCTTTGCTACGGGGTTGTTTTCGCGTTGGGCCAGCGTCGGTTCTCGCCCGGGTCCAGCCTCGGCGTCCTCGTCGGGGGGGGGGGGGGGGGGGGGGCAGAAGAGGAAGCGACGGGGAACGAGGGGGAGGGGAGGGGTGGTGAGGGGAGGGGAGGGAGTTTCTCCCGCTCAGCCGTGCCTTCGCGTCCGGGCCATTACGGCGAAGAGGCACGTGGAGGTGGCAAATGGATTAATGGACCTGCCGACCAGAGGCCTGACCGCATGACTGCCTCTCCTCGGGTGCTGAAAGGAGACCTTAATGGTCCCTGCAGTGTAGGGAATACCGGACGCGGTCCGATCGACTCGTTTTTCTCGTTCCGAAATAAAGGAAAAAAAAAATAAAAGAGAGAGAGAGAAACGAGAATGATGAAAAAAAAAAAATATAGAAATAATGATAATAAAAAAAAAGGGAGGTCCCGCGAACCTTAGCGACGCGGATATCTGGCGAATCTAATTACCGCAGCTTTGCCCACCCCGAGAGAGGAGATCTTCGTAAACGCGGTTACGCTCGATCAAATTTTCATACGACACGTAGAGCCCGCCGCCGCCGCCGCCGCCCCTGTTTTTTTTTTTTTTTTTTTTTTTTTTACATCGACACGCGTAACTCGATCCGGTAATTCCGTCGGATATATTCGCGCGTGAGAAGAAATTGAAAAATTGAAATCCACTCTCGGAAACCTGTAGACAAAATTTAAGTCTTTAGCGTATCACGTTTAACGTTTTTATTGGCCCATGAAAAAGCCGGGGAAGATATAAAATATACATTATTTCGCCTCTCGCAAATACACCGTCGTCGGTTATCTTCTTCTCGCTTTGTTTCTTCTCTCCTTTCTTGCGTCGGGGAACCTTCGCCCCTCGTATCAGAATCTCGAATGACCTCGTACACACGCGTATCGACCCCCCTTGAAAGTGAATTATTTTACAGCGAAGGTGTTCCTTGAAAAAAAAAAAAATCTCATTTCAATCGAAGGTAAAAAGATGTCGGAAATGAAGGGATGGAAAAAAAAAAAAAAAACGAAAAAAGAGACGAAAATTCGCCGTTGGCTCGCGCGTTATTCTTCGACGAATCGAATCGGAATTGAGCAATTAAAAGGGTTTCGGAGATGCGAAGACTTCATTTGCCGTCGGCGGGGCGTAGGTGGCGCGAGATAACTTGAGGGTAGAAATGCTCAATTAGTGAATTTCATCGAGAGACTCGAAGCGTCTCGCGGATCACCCTACGCCGTTTGGGTGGGGTAGGTAGGTAGGTAGGTACAGCGGGACGGGAAACCGATAGCGCTGACGACGCGCAGTCCGTCTACGTCGCGTCGGGGCCAACTGCGTCGTTTCAAAAACCGAGTAGGAAAAAAAGGTAAGAAACAAAGTCGAGCTTCTCTCGGTGCGCAAAAACTTTGCAGGGTGCAAAAATATAACGTTAGGTTATTCTTACACATATATTCAGGTACGCTAACCACGCACTAGTTTCACGGTATAAAACGTACGCCGGCAGCTCGCCTGCACCGAAAAACCTCTCGGAATTCGAGCCGACGAGGTTTTCCCTCTCGTCCTTTGCGTTTCGTGCGGCGCTTAAGCGAGGGTCGGGGCGAGAGGAGGTGAAGCACTCCGGCGTTCTCCGTAGCCCCTGCAGCAGCCCGAGTCGACTCGCTGTACCGAAAAGAAGTTTGTGCCGTTGGTTTTCCGACGCGCCGCGTCACTTTTACCCCCCGCCGCACGTTATTCAAATTTACAGTACACGTTGAATGTTGTCCTCTACTCACCGAGTAGTACGTAAAATGTTTCTGACCCAGACAACGATTCTGTTTTTCTCGGGCGCCGCAGGAGGCGGAAAAGAGGCAAAACAAAACGGAGAGAAAGAAGAACAACCGAAGCACAGCCCGCGAACGTGCGACCCGTGAACGAGGAGCGGTAAACGAAGAAGACGAGGCGAATATAACGCGCTCTATTTTTCCCCGCGGTTCATTATCGTCGTCGATGAAAAATTTTTCACCGATTTTCCGGTGAAAATTGACCGGAAACGATCGAGCGACGTGGTATGCATACAGCGTCGCTGACGCAACCGTCTAGGAATTTTGGGGCAGACGGCTAAACAACACGTGGGGATTAATATCGGATATCCGACCGTAATAGGATTTGTTTCATCAAACTAGATAACGGTTTGACGAGCCGGTTAATCTCTCCATTATATCGCAGTCGCGGGCCTACGAACTTGAATGGGTATATTATACCTCCACGGTTATATATGGCCCGTCAGGACGTCCGCCTAATCGCTGCGATATAATTCGGAAATCAGATACGCGATATGGCTGGAAGTTTCGAGAGGAAAAAGAGGTAGGATCGGACGTACGGACGACACACCTGTACGGGTGTGAGCGTAGAAGACGGCGAGGAAATTCGTTGCGCCCATATCGGAATGGTCGATGAATTTTCTTTCCGCGATAGGGTTTTCGCGTTCGTTAAACTATAATTGCGAACGGTTAGACGATTCACTTTGTGTACGTACCAGCTGTGCCCGGGTACGTAGGGTCGATTCAAGCTCGTCGAAGCTCAATTTGACGTCCTTCGACCCTCCCCCGCCGTCTCACCCCCGACTTCCGGCACACAGAGACTTTCAGTCAATCTGCGATCCCGCGCCACGACGCGAAACTTTCAAGAGTCGGATTTACCGAGAGATCGTTATTCGAACCTCAGCGACGTCGTGCGGCAACAGAGATTCCCATGTACCGAGATAGTCGTGTACAGCAGCAGGAGCAGCAGCTTTTCTACGACGTAGGTATACGTCTAATAGGGAAGGAAACAAGAATAGACACGCGGCAGTCGTCGTGTTTCGCGTGTAACCCCCGTGGCAATCGAAGCTCATGAAGGTTTGCACGACCGCAAATAGATTCCATTGACGGATATTGTATAGGTGTAAAGGGACGCGGGGTCGCCTAGCTTCGGGTGCACGTTTCGAAGTCAATTATCTACGAGAGGATGAGAGGGGGTGGGGGGGCGGGATGAGGTGTACGTATACGCCCGCCCTAATGCATATTCAATACAACTCAGAGAATCGGCGAACCTTACGTCGAATGTATAAGATGTGTGTCAGCCATGTATATATTATCCGGATACAGAGGAAGGGGGGGGGGGGGCTTGTCGGCCACTCATACCTCGGATTCCCTTCCGCCCCCTGAATTTAATCTACTCTTATCACTCCGACGGATGAAACTCGACACTGAATCACTTTCTGGATTTCGCTCGTAGTGCGGCTCGCGGACCCAATCATCGTATAAACCGCGAAGAGCTGCCGCCATTTTGCGATCACCCCCCGTACGCTGGGGATGCTTCACGTACATCGATAAATACGGACCCAAATAATTGATCACCTGCGATCGGAGAGAAGAAGAAGGAAAGCGTTTCATCACTTCTAACTTCTAACTTAGGTTGTGTCATTTTATAGCCGATTTTCTATCTTCTGTATCGAAACTGGTTTACATCGGAGGAGGGATGAGGGTGGAGGGAAAACGACGATAAAACGTAATAATAACGATAGAATAGAAATCGGGTTGAAACAACGTGCAGGTTGTGTACGTTGATTTTGATGAATATTTGCCGTAGTATTTTACTCTAGTATTTATGTATATATATAGTTTGGTACGGTTGAAACAACTGTACCATAGAAGACGTGTACTTAGGAGTTTCAGATGTCTTCTGCGCGTCGTTATCCTTTTTGCCTCGATACCGTACCCAACTTTACCTGGTTTTACGATACGCTGTACACACGTAGAGTGGGTACAGTAGTTTCTTGCCGAGTATTTCAAAGCTAGCTTGATAATTCCGCAAACAAACTCGTTGGTGTACATCACGAGTAGGTATAGAGTGTACGTACATACGCGCATACGTCTCTCTCTCTGAGGCTTTCAAAGTTCCCCGAGTTTATACGTGTGTACCGCGGTAAAAGGAGTAGGGAGATAAATGGAAAAAAAGGAAAAAGTTATAATACGCGTAACTCTTGGGACGAAATCAATGTACGGTAGCGTGTGCGTTCGAAAAAAAGTCGAACTCTTGGGAGAAAAGTAAACTTCGGTTATTCGAGGAAGCAAAAAAAAAAATAAAATAAAAAAAAGAAAAATAAAAAAGAAAAAAAATAACTCGGAAGACTATACGAGCTAATTGAAATTAGCGCACCAGCGACTTACCGCCACTCTCCTTATAATTAGTCCCTGACCCATATTTGGCAAATTAATTTTACTAGAGCATGATTACCGCTTTCGTAATACCGTTCGTTATTAGCGCTCGCGCTGCAATTATCGCACTAATGGACTTTCAAAGCGTCGAATATAAATATAATAGCAGCCTGCACCGCGCGCGCTACTTCACTCTCGAACGATCCCACGTGCACTTATTCGTCATAACGTCCGATGAAGAGATTCGTCGCATCTAGTGGGTGCAAAATAACGATGACGGCTCCGAGCCCAACTCTCGATAAAATCGAGTAACCCACTTTGTTTCTAGGCTCGAATCGTTGACGAGCTCACCCGTAGCGCGATGAGTACGAAAGCGAAGCCAAAAGTAACGGAAGAGGAGGAGGAGGAAGAAGAATTTTCCCGGGAGACAGAGGCCGAGAATCGAGGAACAAAGAAATAAATTAGGGGCAACTTAGGGGTAGGAGGGAAAAATTGTACGAGGAGGAAGAGAAATAAATAAGTGAAAAGGAAGTAAATAAAATAGGAGGAAATGAAGGGGGAATATCCGTTCTGGCAAAAGCAACGAATTAATGGAATCCCGTCGCCCCCGGCACCACATGTAGGAGAGTAGTGTGTATATTGGATTTCCAGTCGCGTTTACCCCTCGCAAATCCTAGAGGAAGAGGGTAGTTAGTTCCAAGTTAGAAGGCCGGTTTCTCTCGGCTGTTACGAGACGTACGTTGAATACAATAACCAGTTTTCTGACACGTCAGATGTATCCGGAGAGAGTTAAAGACGGAGAAGGAGAGTGGAAGGAGCTGTTAACCCCACGAAGTAGTTTCACCCGTCTATCGCGTAACTCACCGTCTCCATCGCCCTCTACCAAGCCTCAAAATTCAGAACGTCAAAGTCGCTGATCGCAGACCCACGAAATAATCCCACTGATGTATTTGGCTCGGATGAAAAACAAGAATTATATCAATTTCAACAGTTACGAATTTTTTCGTTTCATTTGCTCGTACCTTTTAAGTTTTCTCTTTCATTTTCTTTGATGATTTTCTGCATTACACCTCCTGGAATATGATAATCATTATTATCGAGCACCGGAAATCGAGGCTGTGGTTTTTCAATTTCTAAATCTCTCTTAGTTTTTTACTGTCTATTTTTAGGTTTTTTTCATTTGAACAAAAAAAAAACCGGAACAAAATAAATTCTTTTTGCTTTGTTTCCCGGGGTTAATTTTCCCCCTGTGAATATGTGGATTTGGATGTGCATACCTATGCCTATATATATATGAAGCTATATTGTACGTAGCACAAAATGCCAGGATGGGTAGTTTTAATCCCCGAGGGTGTATATATATATACCATTGAAAATTCATCGAATAAAACATCGCCCATATCGTACCAGACCTGGCAGATGCCATACACCCATGCCATATGGTTGACGGAATTTATCGAGGGAAAATTTCACCGAACCTGTACATTTTTTTCCAATTGTTTTACATCAGCGAAATTGAAGAGAAGAAAAATTATGTCGTCAAAATTTTGTCAATTATTATCAGCGTATTAAATGCGCTTCAGATTTCGCATTGATGTAGAAAAAAACTTAAGAAAATACGTGATGGCAAGTTGAAGGGGAAGTCAAGGTGAAACCAAGAAACAACGAAATCCCAGTTTCGATAACGTAAATACCGATATAACTTACTCGACTAAAAACCATCCCGGACGTAAAATATGCCCGATTCCTCATCCTGGACCTCCATTTTATTTCGCGTACCCATGCGATTTTTCTTCTTTCATTTCACGTCTCTGTTTTTTGGGAATTTTTATTTTCCGCCTCCGGAGTATGGGAGGGCGGATGAACGGGATGAAAAAAAATTCACCGGATGAACCAACTCGAGCTTGAGAAAGTGCTGTAAGGCCTAGACCAATTAGCGACTCGATCAGATTTCTTGCGCTATCCCCTTTTTTGTTCTTTTCCCTCTTCTTTCGCGAACCCTATACCTTGTCGTACCCCCTACATAACGTATCGCACGCACTAACGACTGTACAACATTTTTGGCTTCGTTTAAATTTCAGACAAACACGGGCAATGCTCGACAATTCGAAGTCAGGTTGTCACGCTTCTGTTGCACAGATTTTCTACAAACAACCGTGAACTTTACATACCCATGTTTGCATATATATATTCGTTTACCCGATCAAGCAATCGAAAAGAATATACCTGTATACGATATATACATATACATTTGGTTATAGGTATGATAAGTATGTAAATACGTGTACCTATATATCTATACGTTTGCATAGCATGTTTGTGTTTGTTTTCAATTCGATTTATTTATTTAGTTTTTGATTATTTTTTTCTTGTACCTTTGGTTTCGTTTCGTTTGGTTTTTTTTTTTTTTCTTTCAATTTTTTTCATAATTTTCTACAGTGAAAATGTTCGATACCAACGAATACAGGTATGGCTTGTTGAGATATACTTTCCATTTTTTGAAAGGAAATGTTTCCAGATTCGTAGTAGTGTCGAATAGGTATAACTATTAATTGAAAATCTTATACATGCGGGTTTGCATCGATTCGAAAGAGAATAAAGAAAAAACAAAGAAAAAAAAAAAAGACGCAGTCTCATCTCGATCCAGTTAGTGATTAAACTCGGCCAAGATGAGACTTTGATAAATCGACCGTTCGCTCACTTATATTTTTATAAGTCAAAGTTCATTCTCCTCGACGGTCTTATAAGAATCTTTCCACTTCTGAATTTCTTTGATTCGAGTCAAGTGCGAAATCATCGCTCTCTTTCACGTCCCGAGATGGGGGAAAAAACGTAGCCAACGAAGAAACAACAATCGCGTTAAAACAAAATTAATGGATCGACGTAACTACATCGGTCCGCAGGTAATAACGCACACATCGCAAGCAGACGCGTTGAATTACGATGAAAAAAAAAAATATATTTCGTAAATTGCAGCGGTAATTTCACGCGATTTAGCCACTCGTGCGCACGTAACGTATGCGCGCTAATTAGACTTTATCATATAGGTATGTACGAGTACGTTGCACATGATATGTATATCATTTCGCGGACAGGTACCTATCTAACTGGCTGTATGTGACACTTGTTTCGCCTAGCGTTGATAATTATGTGAAACACCTGCATTTATCGGCAACAAACTCGACGCGTATGAATGCATAGCCGCGGTTCGTGAATTATTCAGTAGGTAATATCACGGAAATCGTTGAAGATTAAGTGAAAAGAGAGAAAAAAAAAAAAACAAAAACGATTTTCCATTATGCACAGGATCTGCGCCGTTCGATTCGTAATTGAGTTGGAAAACACGTTTGTACGAAAACGAATTGAATGGAAAAAAAGAAAAAAAAGGAAAAAAATGGATCAATAATATCCAATGAAAAATTATTCCCCCAGTGCAGATACAATTTTCATTCGTTCGATTTCTTCTTTTCCAAAAATTGGCAAAAAACGAGAAGGGAAATAAGAAATGTTAATTTTTACGCTTTAAAATTTCATCGAGGCTTGAATTACCCCTCGCAAAATTTATAATTTCATATAATCATTTGCTTTTGTAGGTTTCCCTTTTTTTTTTTTTCTCGTTTTTACTCGAAACACCTTTGAGACGAGAAAGGGGAAAAAAAAAACAGAAACAACCGAAGAGGGTTGATCCCCGACCGAAAAGAAAAAGAGTGAACAGAAAGAGAAGAAAAAAACTGCACGATCAGCTAATATAGCTAATTTTCTTTTATTTTCATTTCTTATTTTATTTTGTTCTTTTCTCAACACACACAACGAACCCAGCAGCGATACACGTAAGGTGTATACATAGGTATTAGACGAATCGTCGGTGTGGGTGTAATCGAATCTTTGTAGCAAAAGGGAGTGACGGTGTTAATTACCGGTCAATTATGAACTAATATCCAACTCAGTAAGTTACCCGTGCTGAGAAAACAAGCGGGAATTCTCGTCAAACGAAATCAGCTATCCACCCCACGTCCCGATGTACGTGTAACATATTATATGCGGGCACTTGACATCGCGCGCTAATATTCTCTCGATGTTATTTTATTTTATTTTTTTTTTTTGTCGTTATTACCGTATACGTGAAAAACAATCAGATTCACAGAGAATTGAAATTGAACAAAAAATAAAAAAAAAAAATAGACGGAAATGAATTTGCGCAACATCGTATGAGGGATGAACCGGATACGTGTACGTACGCTATTGTTAATTGAAAATTGTTTGAAAGTTGTGACGCTCGAATCGCGATTTAACCACGTTGCGTCACGTCGATTCGATTCACCGAATAATCCCGGGAATTGAATTAACGATTATGCAATCATGATCGCGAGCATGTGCTCGTTGTTTATGTATTTTGTATCGCTCACTTGTAAAATGCGTGTTGGCGAACGTGAAATTTTTGTTTATTCTAAAGTGTTTCGTCGTTTTGTTTGTTTCAGCTTGTTCTCCGATTTACGAAGCTTGGCAGGAACGACTCTGATGAATCTTCTCGCCGCCCTATTTATGGTTCAATTATTGTTCATCATAGGGGTCGGAGGCGTGCAGGTAATGAAATCAGTAATTTTGTTGCCGCTCGTTTCTTTCTTTTTTTTTTTTTTTCAATGCTTTTCACCTTGATTAGACTCGATTTTCGACTCCTTCGCGCACCCCGTGTTTCGTCTAATGAATTTCGCTTTCGGCAAACTCCGAGATGAAAATTTCAGGATCGATTCTTCGTCGCCTTGATCAAAGTTTCATTCTTGAAATTACATTTCTGTTGAAAAAATTGAAGAAAAAAAGAAAATTTCCTTTGCTACTTCGCTACATTTTTCAGTGCTATTACCTGTGGTAATTTTATGTGAAACGTAGAAACGCACCTGATCCCGTTCCTTGCATCCGATGAGGGAGACATCCAACCGAAACTATTCACAAAGAAAAATGACCAAAAGTCATTTTTGTCGACGAAAAAATAAATCAATTCGCACATTTTTATTTCCATTTTATTTTTCTCTTCTTCTTCCGACGTACGTACGTACGTGTAGGTAAAGTCGCCGGTTTCCATCCGTCGAAGTTTCCTTTATCCCGACGATCAAAAGCACGGCGAGTATAAAAGAATGAAGAAAATAGCGAAAAAGGACAAACTCCTTCGAGATTTTCCATGAATTTTATCCAACGAAAACGCAGTTCTTTCTGCACTTCGGAAATTTTCTTATTTCTTCAAATTTTCACTGTAGAATATGCGGAGGTGAAACTCCGCTTTCTTCCTTCTCACCGCGTGATTGATCATCCGGAATTGCAATATCAAAACTCGGATCGTCGATTAATTTATTTCATAATTTATTTACATTACGATCGCTTGTTAAAATTTCCGTCTGCTTTGGATCCTCTGTGATGTTGCGCGACTACATGAGACCAATATACACAGTACCGCAAAATCCGTTAACTCTCCCTCACCTCCTCCCTCCTCCCTCCCCCCCGCCGGCTGCATTGTTTTATAGACCTCGGCTTCGTTTCGTTGGCTCGTTGTCAGTTTGGCGAAAGGTCTAGGCGGGGAGGGCCTGGCGAAGGTGGTTTGTGTCGGTGGTGGTTGGAAAGTTACGACGGTAGAATTCTCTTTACGTTCAACACCCCGACGATATCCCCCGCACGAGGAGGTACGGGTAAGCTCGTATGCAAAGCTCTGTGTTACTAGGTGTGGATAATACGACCCTAATATCTCGCCGCTCCGCAAATTGCTAACACTTTTCTTTTCACGGCCGAACTCCTTTTTTCTTTCTTTCTTTCTTTTTTCTTTCGTCTCCATTTTTTTTTTTTTTTTGTTTTTTTCTTTCTATTTAATTTTATTTCGTTTTCTTTTGAAGGGACTTTATTAAGGCCTCGCGGAAGGAAGGAAACGGAGGAAGAAAAGACCGGGTGAAAGGGGTGGAACGAAATAATTATACGATTATACCTACTGCGCCTCCAGGTTAATGGCGGAAAGAAGAATTCATTATTTTACTAAATAACGATGAAGGAAGAAAAGTAGGTCTCACGTCGCGCAGTCGAAACTTATACACCCACCCCCCACGCTGCAAACGTACGGATCGAAAATTGTTGCGCTGGTTTCTCCGCATTTTATTGTCCCTTATCACCGCTGTTACTACCGCTGCCACATTATTTCTGTTCTTCATTCTTCGACATCACGCAATTTCATTCCAAGAGTTAATCGTACGCGCGTTACGTACTTCGTAGCTCAACGAAGTAGGAGGGGAAAAGGTGAAAGAAAATGGAGAGAGTGAAAAAACGCGGGGTAATTGAAAATCGAATATTCAAATTTCTTTGGTAAAATTCGTTGCGGAAACACGTACGTGATGCGCAACGCGGTCTCTCTTCTATTTATACCGTTGGGGGGCGGGGGGGCTCGGGGTAACTTATTTTGCCTTGATAATACAGCTGGAGCGACAGCGGCGGCAGTTTTCACGTAGTTTACAGATTTTCGGATTGTTTCCATTAAGAAAGTTTAACCGTGAAGAGACGTGGAACGGGTCGATTCAATTTTTAAACGTATATACAAGTACCTAGATCGAGTTACAGAAGTAGGTGCTATCTTCGAAAGCTTTTTTCTTTTTTTTTCCTCTTCGTACGAGGCTTTTTTCCAACCAAAAACGAGAAGGAAACCGAAAAAAAAAAGTGATCGTTCTTTCGAAAATGGAAAAAAAAAAAGATTATTGCACATTTGTTTCTCGCATTTTTTTTTTTTTTCTTTCAAATTACACAAAATGCCGTGTACAATGGACACTGTGTAATGCGGGTTCGCTGAATTTATTTATACAACTAACGCACATCGGTACGTATATAAACGTCCGTATGATGTACGGTTGAAATAGGTTCGTATGTATATATACCGACAATATATTACATCGTATGTATAGTTATGCGAAAAGCGGTTTACATGGTAATTCGGTGTATCTGAAAAGGCGATAAGCAGTCACATGTACACACCTATGTACGTACGTACGAACATATACGCATACATGTATACATACGTACGTATCCCACAGGTTCGGAATTTCTTCCCCCTATAAAATATCGCGCGTCGTCGTAGCTCGGGTTATGTATAGTAAATACATATACAAATTTATACACATACGTATTATCCGATTTTCTTGTACGTGGGGCAGCTGTTATTCGTAACAACCGAATACCTGCGGATGTGAGATATTCCCACCCCTTGAAACAAAAAAACAAAAAATAATAAAATAACGGAAGATAGAAAGAAGGGAAAATTTCTGACCACACAAGCTGCTCCCTTCGAAATTTCTCACCGCATTAAAAGTGAAACGACGGACTCAAAAATGCAGGTAATCAATTTTTTCAAAAAGCGTCACGAAGAAAACGAATTAACCTTCATTTTGGTTTTTTTATAAAATTCTCTACGATTTTTTTCGGCCTGCAGGGTACGTATTTTTGAATATGCCCATTTTTCGTAGAAAATAATCCACAAAGGTCGAGCTTTGATTATCAAAAAAAAAGTGAAATAGAACGAATAAAAAAAGTAGCATTTCTGAATAAGTCATCGTGCGGTGGACACGAACGCGGAGCTTTTCAAAACTGCCCCTGTAATTTGCGAGATCCCTCTAATTCGTGCAACAGTAAACGAAACGTATGTGTTACATACGTGAGAATCCGCGTCCCCGGGGAACCCCTCCTCCTATCCCCCGGAAGTTAGGCTTTGAAACGCAATATGTTACACAGTCCCCGACACAACTCCCAATTTACCTGCGGTATAATTCGCTGTAAAACCCACGAGTCCGCGAGCTAACCGCGTCGCGTATATTTCCCTTCGAAATCGTGTAACCTACGGGATATGGTGGAAAATAAAATGGTAAAAAGTATTCGAGGGATGCAAGTTTGAGAACGTTGCGTTACAGCGCGACTTGAGTTACTCGCCCTCCCGTTCACCGCAAGTTTTCGAACCGCCACGTCTCCCCGAACACCTTACGCACATATATAACGTCGCGGATGATCGAACGATCGACTTTTCAACTTGTAAATCAATCGCTCACTCGGCGAATATGTTTAACGGATCGGGGGTAACAGCTTGTCCTGAGATATCGTTTCTACCTGATTTCCCCTTCCCCCCCCCCCCCCCCCCCTCCCCTGCAAGAAAACGATGGTGAAAACTGGTCGGAATCGATGCGCCGTTGGTAGCGAACGTTCGTTAAATATTGTCTGAAAAAATTTAAAGAACCATATTTTTCCGAACAATTTTCCCTCTCCGACGTCTCGCAATTAACTCTACGACCCGTCAGCGGCATTCGTACGCCGTGGAGTCCTCGTACAACCGAGGTAAGCTTTAATCATTTCTACACGTGTACAGCGAATGTTTCGCCAAACACTACGTACGGCACGTACCGCGATGTGGTGGATATTCGGAACGGATGGAGCAAAGCTTCAACGAGCGTAACGTAAACCATGGCATCCCGATCCTCCGGGTCGTACGCCCGCCATCAAAGACCGGGTCAAAGCTCCACGTATACGGGACGAGATGTGTTTCACCGCGGGGGTTCCCCCGTCCGACCGACTCTCCCAACTCCGTCGAAAATCCAAAGCGAAACCTTGCACCGAATCCCCTGCATCTCGTGAATATTCATTTCACCGCTAATCAAGCGACACACTATTTCCGAATCATTGTTCATTCGTTCGCTTCATTTCCATTTATAATTCACACGCCACGAACGGAGAAACGAAAAACTTTCCCGAGGGAAAATTTCGCACCTCCCCGTATCCACCTCGGATCGAGGAAGATCCTCGAGAAATCTCAACCACCCGTTCGATCTGAATTCGTTTCGGACACCACGTGTATTGTACACGTAAGGCGTACGAAGGGATGGAAAAATTTTGACGGACGATTCCGGTTGGCCAATCGAACTGCACGTTCGGTACAGTAGATGTACGTTACACGTACGTCTGCTATGAGTGGTTTTTGTTGTATTCCATTAAAGCGAGCATCGTCATTTGAGCTTTCCAGCTGGGAAAAGTTGGAGAATACGATATCGCGGGGGGAGACAGCAACGAGCCATCGAGCATCGAATGCGAGTAAACTACCGCCGTAAAGAACGACGAGTTGCGAACGATGGGGAATATGAAAATTGAGAATTTAACGCGTTTTAGGCTCGATTTTACCGATAGGAAGGAAACGAAGAAGAAAAAGAAGAAGAGCAAAAAAACACGGTGGCGCCTGGCCCGAACCAAACGTCACGGTAAGCGTCGTAAACTCCGTGTGTAGTTTTTAACGAGTTGAAAATGAAGTGGAATAAAAAAAAACAACGAAAAACAAAAAGGAAGCAAAGAAAATCCGCCGCGGGTGACGAGTCGACGACAACTCGAATTGAAAATGTTATACGAGTACCTTATAAGCCGACGTCTCGTCCGACCCCGCGTAACGACAACTACGACGTCGCGGACTACCCCGGAGCCTCTGTTCTCAAAAACCCCTACACAGTAGAAGCTTTTATCGCTTCGAATAAAAGCTGAACGTTTCGCTAACAGCTCTCAGCATCCGCTCGACTCGATATATATACATATATGTATATAAGTACCGACGTTCGTACGCGTGTGAAAAGGTACTCGCACACGCTGCAGATAAATATATATTTTTTTTCACGTTTTCTTCTTCGTTTATCTTCCACTCGGACGAAAAGAGAAACCGAGTCGATCTTCCATTTTCTTCGAGTTCTTCATCGTCCAACAGCGCTTTCGGGTTCGCCGGTAACGCGAGGATATCCGCGACATTTTTTCTGATCAAATTAGAGCGCGAAGATATTTGATTCATGGACGACGTAACGTTGGAAGGCTGGCTAACAAGTGACACGGTCGCTTCGTGTACGGGGTCGAGTGTTCGGTTCCACGGTGGAAAATTCGCGGGAGAAGAGGGAAGAGGAGAGAAGAAAAAAAAAAAAAAAAAAATCGTCCCCGTAACCCTCGGGATGTCCAGTATAACGCGGGGTGGCCCTTTAAGAGAAAACCCGGTCGTTTGTCGCCCTTATACGCTATATACCTTTGGCCGGTATAAGGTATACATATAATATCGGAGATCGAATATAAAATGGCAAATCGATAACCGGCCCCGGTTATACACCGTTATCCTTATATTTCGGATATTATCGTTTCGTATAGCGATATATTCAAGACGGAGTAGCTCCTCGCCGTCATATTATGAGATTTTCGGTAACTTTCATTTTTCAACCGTAGGTACGTACGTTAAAGGCTATACCGATATTTTTTCGGAATTGGAAATTTTCAAAGCTACGGTAACTTATCCGCAGATTCTGAAGCCTTTGTACGCCGGCGGGATTTCGCCGATGTATTTCCGCCGCGACGTAGAAGTAGCGTCAATAAAAATCTAAAACAGATCGGAAGTTCGATTTATCAGCGGATTTCCGAGGGGCTTATCGAGACCCTTACTCCGCGGTGTTACAAATGAGACGTTCGAACGTCAGAACGGAATTGTGGGGATTGTTGGGGACGTTTATATTTCGGGTGAATTCGCGAATTATATCTGACGTTATCTTTACTTTTTCGAAGCGAATATATTTTTGTACCCAGGATTTACTGCGCAGGTTTATTAGCTCGGTTGCATGCGATACACCTGTACACCCATCTCGGCAAATTACGTTATTTCACGGTCCGACAAACGTTCTCGGTGAGACGGAGAAAAATTTCTGGAAGGAGTTCATGAAAACGGAATAAATGCGGTTGGATGGAAATACCGTGTCGTCGGACAACGCTGACTTTCGAAATTCGCGTGTTGGCGGTGAAGGAAACGTAACGAAGAATAGTTGAAATTCTTGAAGACAACTCGCAGCTTCTCCGGTCAAGATTCTTTCGAAGAAAAATTGTTTCTTTAAAAACAAGAAGAAAAAAAAACCAAAAAACGTGCCTCACTGAAAACCTGAAAAGGGAAGATAATAAGCGAGAATAAAAACTACAAACGTAATCGAAGGAAACGAATGATTTAATCTTGACGTACGAAGGGATGGCGTGTAACGTTATCAATCTTGATTTCTCACAATGGCACTCAGAATCAGTCGGTTCAAGTTGATGTAACATCGTCTGGGTATTGAAATAATATAATCCATGCACCCATCCGTCTACCGCTGTAAAGTGGGCGGCTGTATACCCTCCTTATCTATTACATAACTGCGTCTGACGTTAATACATCTCGTCTAACAATGAGCATATCTTGAAAAGTAAAGTCTCGACGTTGTGCGGAAGGAGGAGGGTACCCACGCGCACAATGGTCTCCCGTCGCAATTTTCGTTCGTGGATACGATCGTAACGTACGCGTGATAAAATAAATTTTCATCAACAATATTTCGCGATCCATTGGCGATTCCTGAGGACCACCGATCCTTCTGTCGTCGTCGCGTTCGGACGGACGACGAGAGAAAAAAAAAAAAAAGAAAGGATCATCTCGGGCGACGTTGTCGTCGGATTTTCGTGAGTTTCGAGGAGCGACTCGCTTTCGAAAGGCGACGGTACGCGACGGAACGGAAATGATTTCGCGGTGACGGGATGTCTGGAAAAATTCGCTGGGTCTGGAGTCCCTGGAGATTCCTTCGCCCGTATCGGTCGTCTCCGCGCGAAACGTAGACCACGAAAGTGTAGGTGAGCGGATGGGATCATCGACGTCTGGCCGGAGGAAGGAAAGATGAATTTTTACCCCCACGGGGTTCGACATGCACACGATGCAGGACGACGCCGTTACTCGAAAAATGGAAAAAAGTGGAAGCGGAGGTCGATCCTTCCATTATCTCGCCGGTACACGACTATGAGAGTATAACGTCATTAATTACCCGGAAATTGTCCTAGCAAGGTCCAAGTTTCAGGCGGCGTTAAGATCAGCAGGAGCGACTTTGTCGGGTGCAGGCGACACTTGGCTAGTCCGCACCCTCCTCTGCATGAAAATCAGGGTTACGGGGTTATGTAAATATCGGTTTTACGACCCGCCCATATCCCGCTTACCCGAGAATATCTTTCCGTTAGAAAAAAATGAAGTGGAAAAGGTACGGGGGGGGGGGAAAAATTAAAACATTCTCGATGCTACGCAAAACGAGAATTTTATTACGCGCGGGTTCTGCACGACCCGTTTTTAAAAATCCATGCGAAATTATCCAAGGCGCGTTTTCTCCCCCCCGTCAGAATTTTTCGTACAATTTTTTCCTTTTTATTTACTTATGGTCGTTTTTTTGTCCCTCGTCTTTCTTCGAACCATCCCGAATGATTATTACGTATCCCGCGTATATACATGTAAGACAAAACGCTGATCCCTTTTTCTTCGTTCTTTTTACCTTTTCTTTTGACGTATTTCTTTTATCTTTTTTTCTCATTTTTTCCTCGTCTTCCTCCGACTACTACTGCATAAGTGAGTAGAAACTCTTAGCATCTTTCAATTTTTCAAACGAGACTCGAATTTTTTATAAACATATCACGGTGTACATATTGTATACAATATAGATATGCCGAAATACATATGTTCTTTTTTTCTTCCGTATCGATCGATTTATGAATAATTCAATTTCAACTGATTCAAATTCTGATCCGTCTCTTTTTTTTTTTTCACAACCTTCCCTCGCTCGAAACGATATGTAAAAGTGTTACCGATAGGCGTATACCTGTGTACCCACGTTTCTAGGGAAAATGAGCGAAGAAAAAATAAATAAAACGCAGCTACCTCCGATGGGCGCGTTACGCCGCGGAACTTTTTCTCCCATACAAACCGAGTATAAAATAAAAGCGCGCAGAGGGGGTTTGAAATCCAATATGTAGTGTGTAATGCAGTAATTTGTAGTCAAGTCAACAAAGCTTCTTCAACTTATTCTTATTCTCCTTCTTTTCGCGATCCCTCCAACGGTTTCAGGGTGAAAAGAAGAATCACCCTGATTTGTTAACGAAATTGAACAGACCGACCATTATTTAAAAGAAGGCGCGCATTTAATTCCCCGGCGTGAACTGCGATTTTATCTTCCTCTGTATACGGCGCAGTTAAATTCCTACCGTCTTATCCGGAGCTTTCGCGTCGAGTGGAACTAAAAATATCATCGATTTTCCTCCACCATTTTCTTCGTTTATCTGGCGAACCTTGTTTCGACGAAATTTCACGAATACGTAATAATTTTGCAACTGTAAATGATGAAATAAATAAGAATAATAACAACAACAACAACAACAATTTAATGATTACGAATCCAACTACCCACACATCCTTCCTACATACGGTCGGTAGTAATAAAAGATTTTATCTGCAAACATCATGTTTGTTACAGTGAATGAAATCGTAAATTTCACACAACCAACGTACGCTGCAACGTACACATGTCTGTTTATATTATAGCTTCACGTATTCAGCTGTAAAAATTTTCTGTGTAAAATACAAATATGGTTCGGGTTCAAGACTGTAGGCAGATCAATTCAAAAATGATGATTATCATTGTTCTGATCTACGTAAAGAAGAGAAAAAAATCACTTGCGATTTTGACACCCTGATGAAATCGTAGAAAAATTCGAGCAATCTTCGAGTCACGATAAAAATTGCCCAAGTCCAATAGCACGCGATTTGAATGAGACCTTTCTATGACAAAAGAAAAAACGAAAGAAGGAAGGGGAAAAAAAAGTGATCGTCGTCAGAAAGCTTCGCGAACAGATGTCTACCTCTATGACGCCTGTGTATTTTCACTTTGAAAAAGAATCCTTCTAAGATTCATCGGGCAGATTGCAACGGAGGATGAGACGAGCGCCGCAGCTCCGTACTCGGATGATTCCTATCCGCCGTCGTTCGCCTCAGAAATAGGTTCGAATGAATGGGGGATCCTTCCAAGATATCCGCGATCGGAAGGTTTCGTGCAAAAGAAAAAAACAAAAAAAAATTCGATTCCTCACCTGCATAGATACACGGATTCGTATGCCTTATATATATATATATATATCGCCTACTTTCGAAAGAAATGCATTCAATTTCTATAGACAGTTCTATGAATTTTGTAGATGTACCGTCCGTATCTACACACTCCGTCGAAACGAATGATCGTCTTCTGCTCCTCGGTGGTTTGTTTTTATTTTTATTTTTTTTTTTTTTTCGGAGCGTACGTAAATACTCGATATTTTTTTTGCTTTTCTCAAGATGTTATTCACCTTCGCTCCGGGTAGAAAGCGAGGCGCGATGCATCGTTCGATCCAGAAGTTTCTTCGACTCGGAGTGGTACGTAGAGCACGGGGGATAGGGACGCGAAAGGAAGGAGGAGAGGGGAAAAAGGCGCTCCGAAAAGAAAGGGTAACTCCGGGAGTCTATTGGCAAACGTTCAAATCGAAATCCCGACGCGAGAAACGCGGACTTTGCCGATTCGGTTTATGTATCGGATGGTAGAAAATGAATTCGTAGATACACCTTCTTCACCTCTGCGAACATACTGTAATAATGCTCCGGTTCAGCCTCCGGGGGCCTTCGGATGTTTTCTGTGGGAAAATTTCACCGGGAAAATAGCGGAGAGTTCGGATCCTCTCTCTACTCTTCATAATCGAACTTCGTTTCACGAAGGAGTACAAGGTTAGAAGAATGGGTTTTCAAAGAGATTTAGAAAACAGATTTTCTTTTTAATAATCGTAGCGCAATTTTCCACGTATTTTTTTTTTTTTCTTTTTTCCTTACGTTCTTTTCGTTTGTTTATAAGTTTTCATTTCGCCGGTGCAACGCGTTGCTTTTTTCTCAATTAGTATGTTAAACCCGCGAAGCCGTTGTTTCGCGGACGGGGATCTCCAGCTGTGCGGTCCGAGCAGAATAACGTCGCGAGAGTTTTATAATTGAAACTAGTTTGTCCTTCCACGTTCGCAAATTAAATTACGTATAACTTTTCTCCTTATTTTCTACACGCGCGCTTTCTATCATTCTCACGTTTTCAGAATCCGCGGATATCGGGCATATCGCCGTTCGAGATATGCGATGATGATCTTTGTGAGTGAAAAATATTTCGTTTTACGAACAAATCAAAATGGCGATTCTTTTTTTCTTGCTTTTTTGCCTTACGCTGCAGTCTTTTCTTCGAGACAATTTTACGCCACGAATTTTGTCTGAAACACTTTTATAATTAACATGCCTCGCCTTCGACTCGTATCACGCTAATTGGGTAATTATCGCATACCGTGATCCCAAATTTTTCAACTCGCGGCGAGAATTACGGTTCGTCGTTACACGTGTTCTCTGCACCTCCACGCGAAACGGCTCCTCGAATCGCCTGGGGAGAAAAAAGCGAAACACGTCGAAATTCCATCGATTTTTTGAAAATTAAAACGCGAGCTCGCGATGCATCCCGAGTCGAAATTTTCTACCACTTGTTAGGAGGAATTGGAATTTCGAGGAATTGCACAGCGGATCCGCGATGACGCGCGTGGATCGCAACGCGACGACGATAAACATGATGCATCGGAATCGCGGTTGCGTATAACATTACGTTTACATAGGTGCGGACGGATACGTTACCCTATGGGTGCATCTGGAGCTTGACTGGGTATACGAATCAGCGTACCCGCACCACCGGGTATATTTGTCGCGAGAAGCTTCGACCCGTAGGCAGGGTCTTCCGTAACTCGATATCGAAGTAACGTGGAGCAATTAGCCCCGGTATCGGGCGATCGAAGCTCAGTTCCAGTTCATCGAAAACGATTTGTGTGCGCGCGTGTGTGTGTGCGTGTGTACCGTATATAAGCACGAGATTACATCGAATGAGTTTTTGATTACCGAATGTTCGCAACAACGATGTAGGGGGTGTGTATAGTATACTTACACGTATAGTATACGCGATGGTAAATTCCGAGATAATTGACATCGCGACGGAATGACTCGCGCCGTAATTTGCATTCGCGACGTCGAAATTCTCCCCCTACCGCGCGCCGTGACGTCGTCGCGTCGATATCGCGATAATTATAACGAAGCGTAGTGAAAATTTCAGCGAATATTGAACGCGGGCGATACAACAAGTCAGCGACGGAGGTGCCGTGCTGCACGTCGGCGGGTGTCTACTTCGATCGGCCATCGGGGCCGACTTTCGTAAGTAAAACGATACCGTTGATCCTCGTTCGCGCGAAATTTCATCATCGCTAACGTGGACCGAATCGTTCGCTAAAAT
This sequence comes from Athalia rosae, assembly GCF_917208135.1. NCBI lineage: Eukaryota > Metazoa > Arthropoda > Insecta > Hymenoptera > Athaliidae > Athalia > Athalia rosae. The sequence continues at coordinate 11,567,694 of NC_064026.1, forward strand.
CCGCGGGAGCAATTTTCTAGTTTTCTCTTTCATCGACAATATACATCCCGCAGCGAAAACCGTATACGTTACACGTCGAGGATAACGAGATAGGGAATAAACTAAAAACAGGAGTAAAACGAAAAATCATTTTTATGAAAGACGAGAAGATCCCTTTTCACAACCTCATCTCACGTGTCCATCATTTTACGAAACTATTCTCACGTTTCAGCGAAGGTCGCTTTCCGCCCAGACCTTGTTACATGTGCCAACCTATATAGGTATACGGATAGTTTATTACCGGGAGGGGGGGGGTCGTACGTTTTATCCAACGGTTCGAAGATACGAAGCGGGAAGAAAATGAAAATTCTCTACCGAGGTAATAACGTTCGAATCGCGACGATTATCATCGTTTGTTTTTCCTACCTTTGTTTATTTCCGTCGCGATGAAAATTTTTTTCACCTCCGTCATTTCGGACTTGGGAGTATTGTAGTAAATTTGGGGAAAACATCGTCGCTGGGAAAGTGAGAGATATCGGGGCGACGGGAGCAGGGGAAATCGAGGGAAGGGGCGAACGGAGATCCGCCATGAATACCTATGTTTTTTCCTCTGAGAACTTCTGACCCTGCACCGTCTCGTAACCAAGGAATTTTTATATTCCTTGGGTCACGTGGAACTTCGCCGTGACGACTCCGCGGCAGCTCATATTCAAAAATGTGTGGGTGTCGAGGGAAAGTTGTGAAACGAGGTTGGAATTCAACGAAATATACGTGCGCATATCCGCACTACGCCTATATCCATCTATATAGTATATATATTATACATGGGGTGCCGAGAATTTCCCCCAACGAATGTACACGCTGTACAGCGCGTAGATATATACCTATATATATTGTATGTAATACATGGCAATTGTGGAGTTTCAAGAATTTAAACGACTTCTCCTTGATAACGACGCGCGGACCTCGAACGCCAGAAGGACGGAAGTCGGCGAGGTGTTAAAAAATCCCTATGAAAAATAATATCCGAACAAATTTCGGGTGTTCTTGCGTAGTGAACACCTTGTACTGATAAGGAATACCTTTTCACGCTGCACGACTCTTGAATTGGAGTGAATTCAACCCCCCGAAAATAATACCATTTTTTTTTTTCGCTTCTCATCGCCCATCTTCGTTTAAATCCCGAAGTTTTCTCTTCTCTCTCCCGGCTGTAGTGTAGCCGAAAAATTATTGACTATCGTGTCCGATAAGGTTCGTGATAATCTACATTGAGTTGCGGAAAAATGACCATATATACATACGTATACTGCGGTGAAACGAATATTTCAAAAATATGATAAAGTTACCGTCCCAAGGGAGGAAAGTATATTCGCATTAATTTTCATCATACTTTTCTTTTCTGTTTTTCTTTTTTCTTTTTTCTTTTTTTTTACTTTTTTACCAAGTTTCATTTTGTTTGCGCAATGTTATTAACTCCAATTCCCAAAGAGAATTGACGCTGACTTTCGAACGACCCGAAAGTTGGTTCAGAAATTGTAGTCTATCACAAAACACGTCGCACATTACCTACAGTAGGTGTACGGGAATTATCAGTCGAAAAACTTGTTATGAAAATCGTGAACTTTTTCATATTCCAAAAGCTATTTATATACATCAATCTTTCAACCTGTGCCGTGATTCGCCAAAAAATGAAAAAGAACAAACTAAAAATTGGAAAAAATATATTTTCCCCTGCAGTTGCAGCGAAACGATTCCTTGAATTTCTTCGCAAAAATAGATCACGAAGAACAAACGATATAAATAAATAGATAAAATCGATATAGAAACGTTCGTCCCCGCTTGTCTCTGTAAAATGTTTCAGGATTCGATATCGCGGAAGCGGTATCGCAAATAACCGTGGAAATGAAAACGGTGTACCTACAAGGTGGAGGAGATTTGAAAATTTCTAAGAACAATATTGGCCTCGATTCGTCCGATCGACGCACGAGCATAACGGCTCGGAAAATTTTTAACCCCATATAATTTAACGCCTCGTAAAGAAAAGAGGAAACGAGAAGGGGGTAAAAACAGCCAACTTCGTGCACAAAACGTATACGTGTGCAGTATATACCTGATACTTGTACATAATTTATACACAGGAAAACGAACGAAGAGAGAGAGAGAGAGAGGGTGGGGGAGGGAAAAAGGGTGAAGGAAGAGGGGAGAAAAAAAAAAAATCTTATACAAAGCCGCAGAAGTGAGAAAATGAAAAATTGGATTAATTAACTCGTGGAAAGAACGTGCTAATTTGTAAACATCTGCATACTTTGCAACGAAGGTTTTTAATTAGTCAACTCTCACCGCTCCTTTTTCTTTTCTGTCATCTTTTCACCTCTCCCGCTGCCAAATGCCAAGACCGCGCTTACAATCTCTGACGTTTCCTTCATTTTTCCCCCTTTTTCTATCTCGAATTTTCACGCTTTATCACCCCAAGTACTTCCACGTTGGAACTGTAACCGATGGCCGTCGATATCGGTATGTAACGAAAAAAATCTGCAAGGGATTTGAATCTCTGAGTCGTCTATACGATTCCTGGTACGAAAATCGATTTCTTTGAGTTTTTTTTTTCTGTTTTTCTGCTTGTTTTTATTTTTTTTCTATTTTTTGTTTTTCTTTAATTTTTTTATTTTTCAATCTCGCGAGTCTGGCGAGACTTCGTTTGAAGCGCAGGTACGAGATGAGAGTTCATGATGTACACGGTATATGTACGTACAAACCCTATCGCCCATTAGTTTGCGTTGCAGGGTGGCGGAAGTAACGAGCTTCTGACAGCCCTTCACTCCGCATGTGCTGCACCACGTCCGGATGCGTCGGTCCGCGCGGTGAGGTACTGCACGCTTCAGCCTTAATTCTTGGCATTAATCAACGCGAATCGCAGAAATGAGATAACACCGGGGGTTAAATTAGAGGGGGTTAGATAGTCCCTTTCGTATTAAAAGCAATGAAAAATATTGGCGTGTTGAAAATTGTGAAGGGAAAATCTAGTTCGCGTCTACCTTCCTACGGCTTTTCATTTCCGGGATACGAGAAGAGAATGAAAAAGAGAGAAAAAAAAAAAAAAAAGGATGAAATCTCGTATCCCTTTCGTACGAAGGTAAAATTCCCTCCGAAAGGCTATACCTGCAAGACTTTATTTCGCCATTAGACTCGTGAATCACAAAACACTCGAAAGGTTCCCCGCAGGATTAAATCTCTGGGAGAAAAGCCCCGAGGATCCGATAAGCCGATTCGATGGCTGATGCGGAATCGAGGCTGCATCCGAACACGTGGTACGTCAACGGAAGAAAATCACATTTTTCAGTCTCACGAAAACGTCGGATGTCCATTTGACATTCGCACGTTATTTTTACCAACGGATGAAGTAGAAAAGTCAAGTTTCGTTTACGATTTTCGTATCCGCTAAATATTGCGATGAAAATATATTCCGGGACTTTCTCCAACAGTATCAACACGTAGGGTGTACTTCATTCGAAACTCACACTCGTTTTTCTTAATTTATTTCTTTCCTTTTTTTTGATTCCCTTTTTTCGCCAATTTTTTCCTCTACTTTTACGACGAATCGCGAACGTCATGTACGCTTCGGGTTTTTTTTCTCCCTTTCTTTGTTCTCTGCTGTATTTTATCTCGCAGAAAGAATTTTTACTATACCCACATCGAGTTACAGCCTCCGGGGGTTTCGATCCCGTCAATAAATGTCTTGTGTAGAAATATCTTATTTTTTTGTCGTTGTTGTTGCTGCTGTTATTGTTATTATTATTATTATCGTTATTCAACGGTTCTTTGTCGTACAGTAAAACTTTACCACATCCCTCGACGTACATACGTATATTATTACATCGCTGCGACGCGTTAATGAATTTTTTATCAATTTTTGCCAACCGAATCAATGAACATGCAAATTGCGAATGGTTCGTAAAGTTTTCCTCCCCGAGATCGAGGGGGTGAGCGAAAAAGGAGCAAGACGACTTTTTCGCATTTTGCAGGACGAAAGCTCTGGAGAATTGTGAAAATAAAAGCGTCGCCGACGTAAGCGGAAATATAGTTTGAATTCGATTTATTTTTCACGTATCTAAACGTATAAGCCAAGCTCGCATTTCTTCTACCCCCGCAGTACACGATACGCGAAGTGTACAGGTACAGGTATATCGGTTTTCGAAGCACGTGTAACACGTGTCTCGCGTCACGGGTACATCGGCGGTTACCCTCCGCTACGAGGCGATCGTCTCACTTATTTATTTATTTTCTTTCTTCTCCCCCCATTTTAGCGGCGAATCGCACAACACACGCGCTAACAATAATTTCACGTTCTCTCGCGCGGTCAACACGGCGACTTCTCCGGGCGCGGGGAAGAAAATAGGGAAAAACGGAGAGCTCGGAAAAAATGAAAAGTCACGTTATCGCGATTGATTCATCTCATTCCCCTCGGAAGAGAAGATCGGCGGCGTCGACCCGACCGGCGTCGACCTGGGAAAATAGAAATTGGAAGCCGTTCGTTTCCTTCGTTGAGAAGATCGCGAGTAACGCGGATGGAAGTAACCACGAGCGGGTGGTGGTAGAATTTTGGAAATACAAATGGCGCGTAGCCGGGACTCACGGTTTGCCGAATCTCGTCACGCCTCGGTAAAAAATAATTTCCGTAACGTGACTACGAGCGAAATAGTCGCGGACGGACTCGTACCTACGCGGGAGTCGGGAGCATTCGCTCCGAAAATTATCTCGCAATAAAATATGGGAGCTTTCGTGATTCCCCATCGCGTGGTCGAAGCGGTTGGGAAGAACCGCGTGTAATGCTCGGCGAATATAGCAACAACAAAAAAAAAAACGCTCGTTTAACTCGCGATACTCTCCTCCCCCGAGACCCGCGGAAAATCGTTCCTTTCGCTGTTGGATATTTCGAGCAAAAAACGAAGCGGGGCATCGGCCGTCCCGTTGGCTCGAACGTCGGAAGACGACGTACGTTTCACGTACTCATATTTCATCGTTTGCAAGCGACGAGCGGATGACTGCGAACAATTTTTCAGCCGGCGGAAATCGATTCTCCCTATTATTCTTCGTCCAGTCACGGCAGCGATCTTTTAAACCTCTTTAGAGCAAAAATTTCCGACGAACGACGCGACTTTCAACGGCCTAATCGACGAGTCGATGGAAAATTGAGCCGAGAATTTTTTAACGTCGCGCGGATATTTTCTTCAACGAATGACGCGTCCAGGTGTATTCTTCGAGAGAAAAGTTCGGTCTCCGGGGAGGCGACGCGTACCTTGAAAAGTCGTCGGAAAATGGCGACGCGACGCTCGAGACATGCACGGTCGCTTTTCGAGCCTCTTTGTATACTTGAACTCGGTTTTTCCACAAGCTCTAAGTTATGAACGGCGAAACGTCTCGGTTGGTTTGCAAAGTCGTCCGTTCGCCCGACGTGTATTACACGTATTGTACACATCACGCCACGACCCCCAGCAGATATTAAAGCCCTCGCGATTCTCGCTTTGTTACAGGATGCGGAATTGTGCATATCCCTCGGTCTGAGCCTGCAGTACATAAGGGTATGCGTCGTTTGTTGGCTGGCGGCTATGTGCCACCACCTTTACGCCACCGTGGCTTCCATACCATCCCGAGACGAGCCACCGGCGTACGTCAAGTACAGCTTATTCGCGTGGGGATCGCCGCTGTTGAGTCTCGGTGGTGCCACGATGATACAGAGTCAAGAATCCGGTGACCTATGGAACATCGCGGACCTGACGCCCTTCAACTGCTGGTGAGGGAAAATTAGTGAAAAAAACAAACGATCTCTCGAACCTTCGAAAAACAGGGACGAATCATCCCCCGTCAGATCGCAACACCATTTCCGTTGTCGCAGTCTATTCGGATTTTTCCCATTCGAAATATTCGAAGCGTCTAATTGAAGGGTGTCTCTCCCCTGACACGGTACCGCAGACTGCGATCGGTTCGATCGGTAACGCGTACGAAAATTGTAACGGACAGCGGCTAATCAAGGACCGATAGAAATACGAGTCGTAATTGAAAAAGATTCGAGGCAGCGATTCGATCCAATCTTTGGAACGACCGACGTAAAAAGGACGCGTCGACTTTAAAGTTAGCAAATAATAATCGCGACTAATTGCCGTAGGCTTCGGTCGATCGAGTCGAAGTTAAAAGTTTCGGAGATTAAAGATGAGATTTTGTCACTACCGTAATCCCATCGGATTCAACGGAGCGGTTAGAAATACCCCGGAGAGAAAGTTTTCAGAAAGTGTAGCGCAGTCGTGTACTCGGTGGGGAGGTCTATAAAATTTTTGGAAAGGTTCGTTTCGGCGAAAGTGCGCTTTTAAAAGCGTGAGAAAAAGTTCGCAGAGATGAAGAAACAAGGAGCAAAAAAAAAAAAAAGAGAGAAGAGCCCTCGACACTTTCCGATCGAAGACGGAGTTACTTCTTTTTTTTTTTTTTTTTAACGTTCGCATCGGACTCGCGAATCGGTGTCGATTGTATAAAATGTCGGAATAGATAAAATATCGAGATCCTTTTCTGAGAAGGATAAAATAGAACCGCAACGGTATGAATTGGAAAATCTTTTTGCGGGAAATGACAAATGAGGATTTTATGAAAAAGCGTAACCAGTAGAGGAGCTGCAGCCCCAACAAAGTCTGACTTTTCTTTACCTCTTCCTCTCCGTTCTCTCATTCTATCTCGAGAAACTTCAACTCTGAGTGGAATTAAACCGACTTCCTGCCGAGAGATTAAGTGTTCGACTCACAATCAGCCAATGGGTATTAGGTACGGATATGGTGCGGAGTTCGAACGAAATGAAAATTAAAGACAAATATAGAATTCCGCGGCTTTTGACTCCGACGATTCCGTATAACTGTACGGAAACAGAGAGCCGATAGCGACGTGGCTCTGCGTGAATTGCGCGCTTCCAATTTCGTTACTTCTTAGGCTCTGATTGGAGAATTCATGTCTCATTTTTCATTCCCACGGTCGCAGGTAGCATCAGCTGTGGTATTCGCGAAATTCCAGAAATTTATTGAAAAAATTATCGTTAACCACGTCGACTTTTTGTGGGGAAAAATGTTTTCATATTCTTTACGTAAATACGAGGGGAGGGATAAAAAAAAGTAATTACACGCCCCATCGTGATCCGAAAGCGCCCTTCTCGCGTACGATATGACGCGGAGGGGGGTAAAAATGGTGGGAAAAAAAGAAAAAAAAAAAAGGAGAAGACAAAGGAGTACGACAAAACATCTTCGAACCCTCTGCCCCGTATTATGTCCTCTATTGGACGAGCGACCCCACCTGGCGCGGCGCTATTCGAGGTTCATTCGTCCGCTCTCATTTCCTTTTTTCACTTCTTAGGTTTTTAGGTAAAAAGGCTACGGTCTACACCTACGGCATACCCGTCATTCTGCTTCTTCTACTCTCTGGATTTTATCTCCTGAAGGCAGCCATTGTTGCAAGGTGAGTCGCCCTACTTCTGCGCTATCAATCTTCGAGATGAGTCTAAAAGAAAGAGAATACAGTTCTGGCGAACCATCTTCTACCGAAAAAAATAATCACTAAAATCGCTCGTTCTTCATCGGGTAGTTTCTATTTCTATTCGTCCCGTTAATTTTCACGCTCTTCGAATTCCGCGGTATTTGATCACCTTTTTTCTCCCTCTTAGTCCGTTTGATTCATTTCTATTTTTCTCTCGTTTAAAAGGTACACTTGCAGTATGCAGCTGGAGATAAAACAGCGTGAAAAAATGAAAAAACGAAGGACCCTACAGTTGGTCCTGTTTCTGAAGGTCTGTTTGACCGTCGGTTTGGTAGCCGGCTGTGGGGTTGCGGCAAGAGTATGGGAAAATCCATTTTTATGGGCGATGTTTTGTACGGGGCATTCGTTGCAGGTAAACTTTATACTCTCGTAGGTTTAGAATTTCGATCGCTAAATTTCATCATAATTTTAAAATCAGGACGTGCAGGGAACGAGAAAAAGAAAAAAAAAACAAAAAAAACCACACACACAACAAAAACCAAAAGAAAACGGAATCCGAGTAAACTTTGAAAAAATCCCCGCGTGGTTCTCGTGTTTTCAAGTAGAATGTAATTAAATTGAATTTAGGTGGATTTAATAAGATTCGCGGGGCTTGGCTGTATAAATTGAAAGCTGCAGCGAAGTAACGGGGATAGCAGCGGCAGCGGCGGCAGCAGCAGCAGCAGCAACATCATCAACACGCTGAGCACCTACGGAGACAAACTTGCGGTTTATCTGGCTCTCTAACTTTTCGAAGCTTTTCTTACCTTTCCACGAGCTTTTCCAGGGCATAACCCACTTCTGAAAGCTTCCACTACCTACTTCTCTAATTACTTGAATTGTTGTACCAGGGATTAGCCGTCGCCCTGTTTGTCGCCTGCAACTGCAGAGTTCTAAAAGTATACTCCAGACGAGCGCACAAACAACCCAAACAACAGGTAATTCCAAAGTGTTTCGCTTCCATGTAGCTCATTTATTTCGAATCTGACCGATACGCCCGTAACGAATAGCCCGTGAATTTTTAACGATCCTTCGCTGTCTCCGCAAAATTCTTTCGATTCTTCTCGATGAAGAAGAAAAACTTCACCGCCTTGGGGATTGTTCTTGTATGATTTTGTTTTTTTCACAGATCGCCAAATCATCGAGTATGCAGCTTTTGGCACCACCACCAGATCCCGTCTAGAATGCCAACTAATATTTTCAACGACCAAAAATTCGCTCGCTTTAACCAGCGCGTTTGACAGAAAAAAAAAAAATAGAAAGAGAGAGAAATAAATGGATAAAGAAAACGAACTGAAAAAGCAAAAAAAAAAACAGAATAGAGAGAAGCGTTTTTATCCCGTCAGATACAAAATTCCAATATCAAAAGTATACCTACATGTGATCGTCACCCACCCCTCTCATATTTTTTCACTATAATCTGTGTTGTTATATTTTGTTATAAAAATTAGTGTGAAAGACTTTGCTCGTATTGCATACTTTTGCGAATCTGCACGGAAGTAGCTGTTTTTTTTTCTTCGTTTGTAACAAGAACAAAAGGAAGGAGAGCAAGAGAAGTAAATCCAGTAAAATCGACGACTGCGGTCAATAATATATGTTCGAAATACGTATGCATACGAAAATGTGAAGTTTATCTCTCAACCGCCGTATAGGTGGTTGAGTTTACCGGCGAGAAAAGGAAAGGAAAATAGAAAACGGAGATGAAATGGAGGATTTTAGCCCCTAGTACGTTTCAGCGCGCGTATAATAGAGTAAATATTACAACATATATAGTAATAATACTATATTATTTAAGGTATAAGAAAGCTTCGTACGAGACGTTGTAAATATGAGAGAAGGTACACTTCGATAGAAATAAAGTGAACGGGGAAAAATTTGAAAGAAAAAAAAAAGAGCAAAATTTATCAAATAAATGGAAAGAATGAGGGAAGAAAAACCGATGAAAATTTAATGAGAACGTCATTCCGATAGGCTTACATATCAATGTAAAATATTGAATATAGCGAGGCGAAAAAACTGAACACATAATATGTTTATTCCAACTTTATAAATTTCACGGTGAAATCGAGAAGTCTTCGTTCGGGTTGTCGATATCCAGGGGGTAACGAAACGGCGTTTCAGCGGCGTCTGGATTCGACCGGTGACCCGACAATTACGACTCCGAATCACAGCGTGAAAACAACAACATTACGTTGACGATAGCGAGTGTGAGAAAAATAAAGAACATACCTCCGAGTGGATTGCGGATTTATTTATTTCGATAAATCGATCACTTTCGCTCTACCCGAACGCATATAGATCGTATTACTGTGTGAAAAAGGAAGAAAAAAGAAACCAACAACCAACCCACCAAAAGAAATGAACAAAAGAAACCTGCATATCAAAATCAGCTTGTTAAAAATTCGCAATTAGGTACTCCGTAAGTTTTGGCAAGAAAATTAATCTCCCGAAAATAACGCGCGAGAGCATTCGTACATTCCGTATGTATAATTATCACCGTTCGTTTGCATATTAGGTGTGTACATACATCGTGGGTACCGCATAGCGTATACACTTATGTACGTATCTGATAATTTTCTGCTCGCATGTAAATACCAATGGAAGTAAATACCTACGTCCGCTTCGCATAACAGCATCCCATCGAATGATTATGCTGTGCTTTTGCATTACGTTCTACGAAATCCGTACGGATAGGTAAACCGTAGATATTATTTGATAAACCAACGCAAATAACAGACGAACCTCAACACCGGCGACTATGCAGTTGTTTGCCCCTTATTGTTAGTTGCATTCGCACGATACGATCGGATGATACGTTCGCACAATATGGTCTATAATTTTAATATTCGATACCTTAGCGTCGCTTGTTTTTGCTTATTTTCGTTAGAAAATGAAAGAAGACATTTCAAGCTATGTATTTCGTCGAACAAAGCAGATTAATACAGAAAATTCTAACTAGATAACTCAACAAATTTTCTTCGATTATATTTATACCTGATGTACCGATAGAAAAAAATATTCCGTGAAAACCGCTCGGAAAACATGTAATATACAGGCAGATAATATAGTACGTTGTTATCTCTTATGTCTATACGACATGGATCGTGAATAAAAATTAAGATATATATATATATATGTATGACGTTGATATACAAGTTTGTTTTTGTGTCACACTGAATTGGATTTTTTTTTGTTTTTTCTCTTTTAATTCATTTTGAGAAGAAAAATCTTCAGATGAGAAGCAGGAAATTGAAAATTACGAGTCAAAATGCTGTCAAATCTAATGTATATTATAGATTCGACAATAATACTATGTACCACCGTGAAAATTTGTGTGCGAATACATACCTCATTCGTAATACATAAAATGCACCGATGTTATTATTATTACCATTATAAATTCAATGATTAATAAATATTTTGAAAGTTACTCCTTGTGGATGATGATAATTTTATTATGTGGTATATATATATGTACTCCAAAGTTCCCACCGGCTGCGGATTTATACGAACTTCAATTGCGAGTTTCCATAAGTTTCTTTTTCAAATTAAGTTATGCGATCCACATTTCCTCCTTATCCATACCACATAGGTATCAGGTGTATAAATAAACGTATCTATGTAGTTGGATGTATAAGTATAATTAGTATTACAGAAGTTAGCTATGGAATTGGATTATTCAACTGTATCCATACATACAGGTATATGTCTAGGTAAACGTGTGTGCACCGTATGAAACAATAGCAAACTGCTCTAATTATGTACCAACTAAGTTTTCGTATAAACACATACCGCATGATGACGATAAACCAATCACTCAGCGTCAAATACACGAATGTATGCACATGATATACAGTGTGTACGTACATTGTACACGTACGTCTATCGGATTTGATCTGATCTAATTTTCTTTTCATTCACTTCAGACGAAATTTGTCCGAGTGAAAATTGATCTGAAACAGCGTGTGAGATCAGTCTACGTTACATATTTATGGGTAGCAAGTATTCGGGGGGTGTTATCTACGTACGTGCGTAGTATAGATTATTTATTGCATTGCACATTGCCGGGTGCGTACACGCGTTAGAATTCTGACCGTTTCACGTACGTTTTGCGCGAAACAATGCGGATTACAACGAGCGCAGGGGATTACGTATTCCATCGAAGTTAATGGTCTATCAGGGTCATTGGTGAAATTCGATTGCACACGTATTCCGTACCGACATATTCAGAGTGGAAATACCATTTTTTGAACATTGCTTTTTTCTTTTTTACATTTTGGAGAGCGTAACGGAAAAAAGACATCGCCTTGAATTCATTATTTTTTCGTTACTTTTCCGACGCGACAACGTTTTAATATACAATTTGTTATCCTTGACTCTGGAAAGTCTGTAAAGGCGATGAGATCTTCAAAGAATTCTTGAGCGATGACGGAGCTACATATACACCTATACCTATATGATCCAGGCGGCAAGATGTCACCGGTTATGACGCATGGGGGAAAAACGGTAACGATCTTTTTCGTAATGGCAAATATTTGTGACGTTAAAAATATCAAATTTTCGTACGAATTTCCGCCTTTGAAACCTCCGCTGGTTCAAGGTTGTCGGGGATGCACAGCCAGGATTACGAGGTACCCACTAGATGACTCAAGAAAGCGTGTTGCCAAAAAGAGAGCTTGCGGAATGCTACGGCGCCAGGATGTCTGGAGCCTCTTCATCGACCCAACCGCTACCACCAGTAGTTGACCCCCTACCGAAACGACAAAACGAACCTCAATGTCACATGGGTATATAGATAGCGTATATACACATGTATCTACGATATACGTATACATGTATACTACACCTACCCAAATAGATAAGGAAATCCAACTTCGCAAAGGAGAGGAGGGAAGCGGAGGTGGAGTGTAACGAACAGAGGAAGAGAAAATATACGCAAATTTTTCAGTCATTTTTCTCTCTTTTTCACAGGGTTTTGCGATTGATAAGAATCTGCCGACGAAAGTTCGCCGAGTTATGGAAACGAAAATGGTACCTAAGTGCGTACGCCATTTAATGGCAATTATACGGGATATCGATTAGGTCGGAGTCCCGTCAACATCGCCGTATCTGAGTGTATCAAAGTTACGTTCGGTAAGGGGGTGGGTTAGTACGGCAAGTTGACAAGGCGTTCTCGACATTCCGCCGTCAGCGCATCGATGCGTAAATGATGAATAAGAAAATTGACAGCGCCAGTCACAACTCCCCGAGTTCGATCCGAGAGTACAAGTTACAACATCGAGAGAATTGCACGACTGACACGAATAGAGTTCAAACTTAAAATCGTTTCCTCCTTTTTTTTCTCTCGGGGACCGATAATTCTCGCCTCGTGTGCCGTTTTTTATACCGTTCAAAACTTACGACGATCGTATCGCAACCGGGATTCCAAAATGTAGCGTTTCTCGTGCTCGTTCAAACATTTATTTTCTACCGTACAGACATAGATATTTCACGCATATGTTACGGGTAAAGAATTTTGCCGTAACATCTCTCGCGTCGGCAACGGCGGTACGGCAGGTAAATATGAAATATTTAGAGTCAACGGTGCAGCTCCTTCAATTTATACAGCTTACAGAAAACTCGGTAGCAAAGGTCGTAGGAAAGCGCGCGAGACGAATGAAATATTTTCACCTATTTATGGCGATTTGTTAGAGTTAGAAGAGGTAATGTTTTGAACACACACACACACACACCCCCCGGTTCGGCGCTTGCAGTCGTCCTCGTATATTCAATGCGAAATTCTGAAATTACAACGGTTCCTAGCGAGCTAGACCAGTTTTCGAATCATCGAAAAGTCAAATCACGTCGACGTTTCTTCAATTCATTCTTACAAATCGGAACGAAAGCAGATCCCTCCCTCCGCAGATGATCCTTTTTTTATTTTTTGGCGACGACGTTTTTAGAACGAGAAATCGCGGGACACGTCCTTCCCGGTTCCTCGTAGTTGATTCGTTGATGCAAAAATTTCAGAATGTTCGGATATACGAAGTCCGGTCATATCGTAAATCAATTGCGTTGCGTTGATGAATCCGTAATTATAATCGAGGGTGGTTATATCGATTTCGAGCGAATAATTATCGGAATGCCTGCAGGATTTCGGTGTTCGTGAAGCATTCGGTTGTACCCACAGCACCGCCTTGGGAACATCGAAACTCGCGTGGGAGGATATGAAAATGGATATAACACATAATACGGTATAGTATATAAGGCACACTACGCTATGTACCACAAACCTGTATGCTTATTGTACGATGGACGTCGGATGAAAGGAGTTAATTAAGTCGAGAGAGAGAGAGAGAGAACCGTTTTCATTTTCAACGAACTCAAACGAGCTCGTTTATTTTTTTAAGGTTCATCTTCAAAGCTGGACCACGACCCCAATATACGACGGGAGCGGATGCGGCGACGCCGTCCCGGAGAGTGAGAATTGGAAATGAGAGGAAGGAATTGTTTTTTCTGCAGACGAAGAGCAGGGGGGGGAGAATTTTTTTTCCAACCTTCGGTACCGAACAGAGCCGAGGCGAGCATAATTCGTCTCGCGGTTCAATTTCACGAACATCTTATTTAAACCTAATCAAATTAAGAGATAAGTGGGAGCCCGCTCCAGACTCCCGTTCCTCCCCTGCTCTAGAGGACTCCGATATAAACTCTCCCTCGGGATGCATTTTGACAAAACTTGAAGCTAAAATTCCGTACGGCGACACTCGCTGCCGGCGGTCTTGAATTAGCATAGGTATATAAGCTCTGTTTAATTGCAAGATATTCTCCCTGTAATTGTTAACCTTTTGACCTTTGCAACGCGGCAATTCGTGCGAATTATACCGATTCGATTAAATGTCAGCGAATACCACAAGCTGTTCTTCGGGTACGACACGCCACAGGTTCGCAGTTGTCGTCGCTACGATGGGAACATCGTACCCGTGTTATGCCCACGCTTACGCGAATACACATTTGCGAAACAATCGGGGAAATTCAATAAATCAATCACCAGCGATAATTACCTGTAATTAACCGATTGGCGTTGTGGCTTTTGTCGTCATTAATTCGATTATCACCACGACGCGTTTTGCTTCAATTTTATTCAACGAACGAGAGAGAAAGAATAGTTGAAAAAATTAATGTTAAAACAATACAAGCTCTCGAGGATCCTTTCGGGGAGCAAAAAATTCGTAGTGCAAAGTTGAATAAGTAAAGTTTTTTTTAAAATTCAATCATTTCATCATTTCCAGATTCTATTCGCATTCGTTTTTTACCCTATGATACCTTTACTCCACATATATCATTACGGTCTGAAGCTTTGACATTTTCGATTAGTAAAACTTCAAAAGGGTAAAAGCGAATATGGTAAAGCGTACCTACGCAATTAAACTCTACTACCCGCGATAGAGTCAGCACGTTATGCAGGGAAGGGTGATAAAATTTTCTATGAAGTCTGAAGAATTTATAACAAAATAAAATTGGAAAAAAAAAAAAAACCAATTCGAACTCTCCATTGCCGGAGGTGTAATAAATAGTATGCGTGTAAACGGTCGTATTAAATGCTCCGAAATAGTATAGAATTTTTCTGGGCTGAAGCGAAAAATGAAATTCCACATTCGGCAAAGAGAGTAAAAAAGAATTGAACAAATTTCGCGTCGGTCGAGCACAAATATTTGAAACGCTAATTTTCGATTTTTTTCTTTCTCTTCGGTTAATTTTTTCGCGCTTGTCATTTCACCCATAGTAAGTGGAGTGCGAAAATGAAAATGAAGGAGAAAAAGAATTGACGCCGGACTAAAATAAAAAGATCTCAATTACAGAGAATAATGACGATCGCCGTGATGCGCGTCACCCTAAAAAAATGTTGCCATGAAAGGAGAAAATAAGAAATGAAATGGTTGAAAAAAGAAACCGAGCGGAGACGCCACAAAGTCTGTTGGGCAAGTTCTTTGTCTTTTATCTGTCTCTCTCTCTCTTCTCTTCTTACATTCACCCTCGAAACTGCCAGCGGCCGTGGGCTGAAATCTTGAATTCGATCTACAGCATTGACGCCTACGGCGCGTGACGTATCGCCTCAATAACGGGCCTCGCTTTACCGTAAATTCCCTATATTTTATATAATACGTATATTTATATGTACGGGGTAAAGTATAGTCGTCAAACCGAACCGCCATTTCGAAAAGCTCATCTTCCTCCGGCTGCTCGAGACATTTTTTTTCGTCTTTCACTTTTTATTTCACTTCCCTTTTTATCTCTTGTTTCTTTTTCAGTCTTCACCTCGCAGGCTTTTCAACGGATCTCGCGTAAAAATTAGAAACGACAGGCTAATTTGGACGAGGCAAAGAGAAAAAAATCAATTATTTCCACTCGAGGAAATGGCGGATCGCAATAAATTTCGAAAAATACGCTTCCCGCGTTCAGACGTCGAAGGGGGGATGAAATCGTAACTCTTCGAAATTATTTTATGCTATCGTTGTTGGAATCATCATTCGGGTTCTCCGGCTCCTTTGGTAATCCATAATTGAGATCAGTCCTTCCTCAGTTCGTTCGGATGTCGTACCTGTATTTACGAACAATAGGCACGGTGTTACTTAGACGTGTGCGTGAGATTTCGGTAGAAGAATGTAACGGGATGAGAAGTTGAAAGCGCGCGGGTCGCGTGCTGGGGGCGAGTTACCGAATGGGGGAACGGGATTTAATCTATAGAAATGAAATGAAATCCAAACAGAATTAACTCTGTTTCAGTGAAAATTGGTTGCCGCGGGAAGGAACCCCCGCAGTGTATATATACCTGTACTATTTACGTATGAAATGATACGCGAAGTCGACGACGTATTTTCCGTCGAGATAAATTCCAGCAGGAGCTTATTATATCTCCCTTCTGTTATTTATACTTTGCATATTATATTCCATACACACCCACCCATTGAATTAATTCAACCGTCTTACCTTCGGAGTTCACCTTACAGTCCACGGTGCACCGATGCGAAGATAAAACGGAGAATGGAGAAGAACAACCGAAAGAAAAAATGAAAAAAGAACCGCGAACGTAAAAATAACCCTCTAACGTATACCATTTTTCCAAATGTCATCCACAAGATTATTCTCCTCGCTTTATATTTTTACTTTATCTTACCAGTCTTCGTTCCGCTCGATCTGTTGCACCCGGACGAATTTGGCGTTGGTATTAACCCTGGTTACGTATATGTATAAAACTTTTGTCACCCGACTCGAGCGAGTATTCTACAAGTTCGCCGAGTTTTTAAAGCGAACCTGCGGTAGCAACGAATGAAATATGTTCAACCGGCCTGTTACAGGCCTCAGGGGGATCTACGCAAAAGGATATAGAAAATCCTCCCCCAAAAACTGAGAACACGGAAGACTCTCAACTGTACTTGTACCGCGCGCAGGTGTGCGTGCGTTCTGTACCCTCGACCTTATTTTTCGCGTAAATCTGTTTCACGTTTTATCAGATGATGGCCTTCCTGGGAATTGAATCTCGTTTTTAAATATTAAAAGGGTATCCTCTTTTACCATCGCGTGCGTGTCTCCTGATGCACACCCGTACACACTTCGAATGCTCAAGTTTCGTCGCTCAAAAAAGCCGGGGGTCAAAACCTCCGAGAAATAAATAAATTATAGAAATCCATTACAGAACGATCGTACAATTCTGATTTACGGCCGTTCGGCATCTGGAGAACACGACGATCGAATTACGCATTGAATAATTTGAAGCATGCTCGAACTGACCTCTGTCTGACCGACCTCTGTTTTTATTTGTTTTTTTCTGCCGGGAGTTTGACGGCCGTCGTCTTCGTAAGGAGGGAAAACTCCTGTGACCTGTGCAACCGTTTCTCTGCACGGAATGTTGACTCAATAAACTTCGATCGAGGCCTCCATAAACTTTTTGAATTCATCGACGATACGCGACACCGAAACCGACTCTAACCGAGTGTTATTCGCTCCTCGTCGCAGGGGTAGGGAGAGTAAGCTTTGAGTAAACTTCAAAAATTCTTCATCCAAATAGAAGATTCAACGGGAGATCTTTCGCCCCGGGATTCCACCGCATGAAACCGATTCGATCGGTTATTGTATTCCGAACGAAAAAAACTTTGTCGTTGTCAATTCATCACCGTAATCCTCACAGTTTCGTTGATCTATTCCCATTTGTTATACGTTTATTTCCGTCGTTCGATTGAAGCCAAGAAAAAATAATCCAAATAATATAAAAACGAATACGAATGAATCGGAGTGGTGAAAAAAATGTCAGCGAGATTTTAGGTGGGGACAGGAAGTTTAAGTTAAACTTTACCGCAGATATGCACTTCGAGGTGATCTTTGCACGCTATTGACACGTGCGATTTGATTCACGACAAGCAGCTTGTAAATTAGAATATCCTCGCCGCTCAAAAACGTGCAGACAAAGAAGAGAAGACTACAATTAACAAGATTAGTTTAAAAGCTGAAAATTACTTCTTTTTTTTTGTTACTTAAAGAAAAAGAAAGGCAGTAGATCCATTTTTCTCGAGTGTAAGAAAAATGAAGTATTATTCGCGAATAAGCTATACCATTTGTAGATCGACCAAGTTAAGGAGATAACAACAAAAAATGTTCAAAACAAAACCATCGGAGAAGAAACTCTAATACGCCGGTCTGGTGAATCTGAAAAGGTATGAAATATGGAGCTTTTGAAAGACCGGCGCTGTGCAAGGTAACTCGTAGTTGCCATCAGGACAGCACAAGCACTCTCCATTTCAAAGTTCACCTCATTTCGCACCTCTGCCTTCCATCTTTCCCCCTGTTAGACGTGATCCGATTCACTTACGGAACGACCAAAATATATGAACTAAAAAAGGGACGCACCCCCTTCGTTTCTTCTTTTTCCTTTTTCCTCTTATTCTCTCCCACTTGTCAAATATATACCTGTACTCACCGAACATCGCGGTACAGGTATCTGTTTTCTTTTTTTCTTTTTTTTTTCTTGCTCGTATTCAGCAGTATCAAACTTCACAAGTTTCGTGTGCGATTTCAGCTGTGATTATAATTCGGCACATGTTATCACGTCACGAAATTATTGAGCGACGTTTAAACTTCGCCTTCCCATGAATGGCATTGCGATAGCGGAGAGTTATAACTCGCGTTGTACCAAGTTTCTATCAATTTCCTCTCCCCGTAGAACGAGAGGGAGAGACAGAGAGGAGCGATATTCCCTACCGAATATCATATAGGAGTGAATCAGTCGAGTACCACGGCCATAATGACGAGTGCGACGTGCGCCATATATGTATGTACCGATCGTGATTAAAAATTTGAAAACTCACCGAGCACGTTATCGTCTCGCCTCTCCGTTTTATTTATATAAGTTATCGCACGAACCGCAACTTTTTATTACATTAACGCATGTTGCCTACACGAATCTTCGCAATAAAAAAAGCAGAAAAATAAGATAAAGAACTACGTGTAAGACCTACGCCAGCGTTGGTCCGATTCCCCGTTGATAATATTGCGTTAAATGAGACTGATAATATCAGTAATTTGAAAAAATGATGAGGGAAAAGAATACCTTCGCGCTGTACGTGTGTATATAAATATAATCCCATTAAAAGTATCGATCGCAATTCGTTAGAGAAACGAGAATAAATAATTTGAGTGACTCGAGAGATTTCTCACACGAAAATACGATCATCGTTGGTATACCCACGTATACCTACACGCATGTTATCTCCTGTCGTACCTATAACACCGGGCAAAGTTATAAAATCCGTTGCCGCATGAAAATTAAAGTCAATTTATGATATAAAGCGGTACGAGCATGTGTGTACGTGTAGGTAAGTGTTGGTAATATCAGGGAGCTGTTCCGAATGCGATAAATCATCCGTTATCCACTGAAGCGTTCTTACATGGATAATTTTAATCCCCTCCATTGTATTGTATCAACGGGTATATTATAATATTGATAGAGGCTGAGCGCGACCTAACTTTATCCCGGATGTGGCTAACGGTGCAGCCTCTCTCGATGGATGAGTGAGAGGTGGAAATGAGATTAGAAAAAAATTTACGCGATTAGGAATTTAACGAGATGGTGTAGACACATTCGGTTGTCGAAAGCCACGATTTGAATATTAACGCATGATTGTTTAAGATTCATTTATGAATATATTTATTTATTTTTAATTAATTATTCATTTATTTGTTTTTCAATAAAGCAAGTTTGTTACAAAAGTCGATCTGCAATTGTCATTGTCTTACGAGGATGATGACGATCACCGATAACAACCATCCCTGTTTATCGTAGTCGTTGTCGCCGTGCTCGTCGGACGATGTTCACCAGAAATGGTCCTATTGAATTTTTACTATTAAATAAAATGAAAACATGGCTAACGCGACAAAATGGATAGGCGAATAATTAGGAATGAGATCTGAGCGTACTCAATGATCTAATTGTAAGTCAAAGATAGACCTAATAAAAGAGTTAGAAGCGGCTTAGAAAAAAAAACTGCTGAGAATCTGACCTGAACTAAAGAAGAAAATGTACGAAAACAATTTCACGTCTTTTCACAATTCACTCGTTAATAATTTGAAAGTTGTTTTTTTGTTCATTTTTTTTTCTCTTTTTCAATGATAATATGCTAATATATGTATTTCATTTTTTTCTTCTTCAACACCTATATTCCAGTAAAGTTGTCGAGTTCCGGAACAAGTCAATAACCATTATTATTGTTCATATAGTAAATATTTATTCTATATGTAACTCTAATCATTTATACTAATCTATATAACCTGCACCAAACGAGACTCCAATGTATTATCAAACGATCCGCAGTCTGCGTCATCATCACTTAGTTACACACCCGTTATAAAATTTTCCAAAATATTCTTCACTGCTTTTACTTATTTGTTAAAAAATTTTTTCTCTTTCTTTTTTCTTTATTTTAGAATTTAATCACTCCGTTCCTTACGGTTTTTTAGTTTCTTGTTTTTTCTTCCCTTCTTCTAATATTTTTCACAATCGTCGAATACAAATTCCATTATTTTCCACCTAAGCATTTACTATATATATTTACACGGGCTGTGGTAGTATCTATATATAGTATGTATATTTATATACTTATACATATATGTTGTATATAATGATTGCAAATTACCAACTAGACTCTTTTCTTTTTTTCTTTCATTCGTATCGACAGTTTGGAGTAATATTTTTTAATTTTTAATTTTCTTTTTGTTCCTGTTTTTTTTCTGTGTAACTATGAATACACCGATCGAGTTTTTCGCACAAGTTTAAATTTTTTTTTTAGCAAATACAATTCTTATACTCTTGCCCCTTGTTTCGGGTTCAATATACAGTATTTGACGGTAGAAAAATTCTATCTACATACATACAGAGCAAAAAGAGCGACGTGAAGTTTGGTGGAATGTATGTAACAAGCCTCGTGAGATAATGGTACGATGAGGTGAAAATCTAGATGGTACACCATAGTTTATAACAACGTTTCACACTATAACGTATTATTAAAAGTTGACATTCATTTTAAACTGCTAACAATTATTTATTACCTATATTATAATAACAGAAATAATTGATCGTATCATAATTTGGTATGAATGTCTCGTTAAGTGCGGTCTTGCTGAATATAGTGCATCGATCATATAATCTATCTGTACACTCACAACCGTTCAGATACACAATAATATTAACATATTTAATATTGGACCAGGATGTACGGAAGAAATAAAATATCCAGAAAAAAAAAAAAAAAATGATCGAGAACTGATTGAACTTTCAAATGGTTTTTTTGTTTGTTTTTTTTTCCTTTTTTTTTCCATCTCCTTTTGTTTATAAAAGTAACATCATGTTCGCAATACAGTATATACGCTTATACATTTGTATATATGTATAATTTGATAGCAAAGTGAAGTCGAAGATTTAACGTTTGTCTATAAAAAAATTCATCAAACAAGTTTCATGAGAGCTATCTTTTCTTTTTTTTGTTTACCACTCTTGTTATTTATTTCAAATTCAAATTAGAACATAGAAGAAAAAAAGAAAAACGAAATAATAAAACTGCACAGCGACGACAAACGAGACTTATGTGAGTAAAATATCGTATTATTTTCAATTGATTCGTTTTTTTACCCCCCTGTACGTTTAACGTACGATAAATTGCAATAAAAGAGTTATTGGCAAAATACAAAATAATCATGTATTCAATACGGAAGTGATGAAAACAAAACAAGGATACAGCTTATTAGATTTAATCTCGTAACAGATAGATTTAATATTTTACTTTATATTCAATTCATTTTTATTTATATGTTCATTAATTTCTTTTCTTTTTTTTATAAATAGCCAATCTGATTATTAAGTTGATCAGAAATTTCATTTCTGCTTACCACAGAAAAAGAAAATGACGAAACCAAAAAACAAAAAAAAATAAAATAAAATAAATGTACAAGAAGAAATCATCTCGCCACGTAATTCATATACTCAGTTTCATTCAATCGTAATTCACATTGGTAAGAAATATTATAATAATTTTCTACAAAGATATTTTAATTAAAACTATTTTCAGATCAATGCCAGGATTGGAGATGTGTTTCATGTATTCTCTTCTTTTTTTTTTCTTCCTTTGTTCATCAATAAAAACTCCAGTCCCAGCTCAGATTTGAAAACAGCGGATCTATATGAGTCCATATTAAATATATTTTACAATAATATTATCATTGTACATGAACAATGTATGCTCTACACCAAATTTTGTCATCGCCGCTAACCAGCACAGCTAATGTAATGAACGGCATGCGACATGAAAGATTGTCTTTACATACAATATGGTAATACCTAACGTTACCATCGAAATTGAATATTTATGCTTCCACGGTCAGTTTTTTCTTTCTCTTTTTTCTTCATTATACCTGAAGACAGAACTGTGTAAGCACCTAAAGCGACCGCTTTTCAGATACTTAATATAGTAAATTATAACTGGACATTAAGAGTAGTAAAAATAATCAGATGCGCTGATTAGAATGACGATTAACAACGAGGTGTCACTTAGTTAAAATAGACGAGGGGACTGGATTTGTGAACCCCGATGTGTGCGCCGCCTTGGTACCTGTTAGAATGTTAGAATCTTAGAATCCTTTTATAAAACAATAAGCTAACGTTATGGTAAATTAATATTATCTAATATTGCGGTCTTATAGTGCAAAAGTTTGTGGAAACAACGTCCGATAAAGAGAAATTTTGTTTATAGTAAAAATATTAAACCTTTGCAATGCACAATAATACGAAATATGGGTCATAGAATTATAATTAGATAATCTAACACTTACGAGCTATACTTTTACTTATTTCTTTTAATTCTGCTGATACTTTGTCCGTTGTTGTTTTTATATCATTATGTTTCGACCATAATATGCTTCATTGATTTTAAAAATTAGCTATCTGTCCGAAATACGATCACTCGACATTAATTAATTGTGCATGAGTGTTTTATCTGTCATCGTTTTGAAATTATTAACAGTATTTTAATGAAACCGTTCCAAAGTTGAAACTCATATAAGATATTCGGGATGAGCATGATGAATATTTTCATCACACAGACCACTCCTAAATGCTCACATCCCTCCAAGAACTTGCACAAAGAATGTGTTTTGAAGTTGAAATTCAGAATCAGATGAGTGCCGAGATATCTCCAAAAATAATGCAAGAAAAAATTTCAAAAATGTGGCAAGGAAAACAAAAAAAAAAAAAAAAGACAGGCCGACACTTACATGAAAGATGTGGTTAAAGTAGGCGGAGGGACGTTATTCCTTCTTATCCTCGGTGGTGTTGGTAGTAGTGGGGGTGGTGGTGGCGTTGGTAGTTGTCGTGGTATTGCCCGTTGGAGAGTTGACGGTATTGGCAGCTGTAACTGGGCTATTAGTGTTGGTAGTTGTGTTGGTGGTGGAGCTTGGAATCGTGGTTGCATTGGTAGCTGGAGCAGACTTTGGAGTCTCCGAAGAGGGAGGTGAAGGAGATGGAACGTCCGCTGCAGCATCCGTCGCGTCTTGGCTAGAGTCAGAAGTGTCCTTGACTTCATCTTTCTCATCTTTTTTCGTTTCGCTGGGAAGCGTTTCACTTTTAGGCTTCTCCGAAGAATTTTCCGATTCCTCTGTCGTTTTTTCCTCCTCGGAGTTCGTCTCTGGTTTGGATTCCGCAACTTCTTTACTTTCTACCGGCACTTCCGGACTCTTTTCTTCACTGACTGGTTTTTCAACTTCGTCTTCTTTGATTTCATCGACTTCCATCTTCGTAGATTCATCAGCTCCACTCTTGTCATTCTTATTGTTGACCGTTTCTTCCTCCGTATTGTTTTCATTGTTTTTATCTTGCCTTTTAGGACGCCCGCGTCCACGACCAGTACCCTTGGCCGGAGTTTCTTTCTTTTCCTTTTTTGGAGGAGATGGAGCCGGAGTTGGGGTGCTTAGTCCACGCGCCGAGCTGCGAGTGCGCCTTCTTCCCTCCATTTCTCCAACGGCGGTGTTCAAGCCCTGCAAAACAATATTTACTGTGAATATTCGAAACAAGCCAAGCGGATAGATGAGAAATTACTCAAATATTACTGCGTATAGTCTGATTTGACTAAATCCGTTTCAACATTTTCCTACATGAATCTTTCAGAGTTGAATGCTTAGATAAGATACACAAATGTCGGTGTGAATGAAAATATCGTAGATTGTGCAATATTAGATTATTTATCTATCTTAACAATTGTTGTACTTCGACCATCCAATTAATGGTGAGTACCAATATCTGTTATTCTATCCATTTGTCTTGCCACTCCTACTTTCGAATCATCGAACCTTACCCTCAAAAATTGGTATGTGTAAACCTAAAATACCATGAACTGCAAACAGCGTACCAGTTAGATTTGAAAGAAAGAATAGTATGTATAATTAATGATAATTTTGTTTTTATCTCATGTTAGAATACCATGTGACCAAGGTTCACTCCTTACCAGTTTTTAAGTTTCTAATAGATGAGAAGTAAGTAGAAGGAATTCGAAAGATGGTAGTTGAATCGATGTAAAAGGGAAAAGTAGCAACAGATAGAGGCATTTGGGGACAATTCATAAAGTGCGCTCATAGGGAGGCATGGTGGGGGATTTCTCCCTCTCTCCTTCCGCCAAGCTGGAGGTCTATCCCCACCAACCCCTCCTATGATGCTACGTAGCAATATGCCGGCGGGGAGGTAAAATGGAGGGAACGGTGTTAAGGCAAGGGGGTGTAACCTTGGCCTCTTAAATCTTCGGAAAATTTCTGTGCATTCAACTGCAGTTTGCAGCTCTGATAAATAATACCTTTATGATAGCCTCTCCTTCCTGGGCCGTTCGTTCTAAAGTCGATAGCCGTTTGGTTCCACCACGTTTATTTTTGGTGGGAGTTGGTTTATCTTGGACTGTCTGATCCTAGAAAAAGATGAGGGAACATTAACAAGATAATTAATGTATTATCATAAATTTAGTAGAGTCCAAGTATACGGTAGGCAGGTAAACGAGTGGGGAGGTCGAGAAGCGATAAGATTAACGAGTCCCATTGAACGGAGTACAGAGGAAAAAAAAATTGTTGCGTTTGTTTCTATTTTTTATTTCCCGCCATTTTGATTTCGCTCCGTACATATCAGTAGGATTGATGAAAATATGTGGGTTACCGAATAAAAGTCCGTTACATTTTGTTGGAAGTAATTGTGACAAAGATATTATATGCGATTTCCCGCCTTTTTAATCGTCTGCCGGCGTGCACCGACTACTCCGCACACGAAAGGCGCAAATAAAAAAACATCCTCCATCTTTGCCATTGAAGGACAAATGGTACAGGTTTGAAAAATCACTGAATCTGACCTTATGGATATTAAGAGACGCTGATTAGACCAAATTGATATCCCACATTTACGTGACTCGTCGAGGGTCTGTGATTTCTTAACAACCGGCAGCTACGGAGTTCAGAATTTTCGAGAGACCGAGCGTCGCTCCGTATTTGAGGCACTACACGCCGCCTTAGCATGAAAACTCGGCTTGACGAAGGGATTTTGGTGATTTTCGCCCACTTACCTTTGACACGTCGTCGATACTGTTGTCACTCTTGGTCTCCGCTTTAATGTCGGACATTTCTTCGTGTCGAAATCACTCAAAAACACAGGAAAACCACAGATTTGTTAGTAGAAATCGCGGGGAGCCCGGTTGCACTGTTTATACGATAAGCAAAGATGGCGGGTAGCGTGGGTCACGTGACGTCGTCAAACGTAGAGCGGGATGACCGTCGCGACCCTGTACGTTGCATTTCTAAACTGAAATTGGAGGAAAATTTCAAAGTTCCACTTACTTTTATCCCGCGCCGCATTTTCACTCAAAATTTAGATTCGGCCGTACAATTATATTTCAGTTTTTAATAATCGCTACCTCATTTAAAATTATTTTTAAATAAAGTTATGTCAATTTTATACGAGCATAGTTCTGCATTCCAGAAAATTCTAGAAACATCTTACAAAACGATTTATTAACAAGTAATTAAGACTTTACTAAGAAATAATCGATGAGCAGACAGTATTATAGGTAATTGGATAAAGAATTGATTTCTGTAAATTTAAATACATGCTACAGAACGTTTTTAACTCATCATCTTCTTTGATTAAATACCCAGAATACGAGATACTCCTAAAGAAGCTATTTTGTTCTTTTTTGTTTCTCTCAAGGCATGTTTTATTCACTGAGTGGTAAGCGTCAATTTCGTCCGACGTTTATAAAGAATATATGAAGACTTAGGTAATTTGCTTTGATATTACTTACTTATGGATTCATGGTGGTGGTGGTTCACCACGTATCAATAAAAGTGAAATCAAGAATGACTCCACAGAAAAGAAAACTCGAGCCAGATTCAGAAATCAGAGTCAAATTGAAATTAAACATCACGCACCAATATAAAAAAAAAATCATTAATCGATACGGTTAGTTACACTAACCATTGAAGTCATTTTCCTCATTGTTACTCACTCTCCACGATAGAAAATTTTTTTAGGATAGGAAGAGCGAACAGACCCGAATTTGCTTCCTTTTATATGAGATAATGCAGGTTCAATGTGTTGGCATTCTTCTAAACCAGAATCTCGCTCTAAAATCATCACTGCAAGTTAAAAATGCTGGTGCAGTCGGGGAATGTACAATTAGACGAACTGGACCATTGTGTCCCAATGAAAGAAGCTGCTTTCTAGATGCATTTCGAGAATTCCACGCGCAAAGAGAAGTCGTAGCCTCATCAGGGAACATCACATAATCTTCCGTATGATTAAATATTGCTTGAGCTTTATGTTCCTGTTTACCTGTGTGAAGAAATATGAAATTGAGTAAGAAACAATGATGAAGTGTGACCGTTTTATACGGGTAACTGGCCCATGGGGAAAGTCTGAACACAAAAATTCGTTACCTGTCGTACCAGCACCTGTATAAGCAATCAAACATCTGCTTGTTGATAATTCCCATAATTTGATCAAAGAATCTTTTCCAGATGATAGCAAATACTAGAAAAATAAATGTGAACTATTTTCATTGAATGGATACACAGGTGTAACAGTTAACTCTTGGCGTTGAAATTCAAAGTTATATGGCACTCGATATTCAACAAATACACACCTTTCCATTCCTTGTGAAAGTTACAGAGCAGACTTCATAGCCGTCGTGTGCTTTGACGAAAGTATTTATACACCGATTCGACACACCGTCCCATAATTTGATACTGCCATCCTTACCAGCTGAGGCATAAGTCTTAGCATCCGGGGAATATTTGATACTTGTTATACCTGCAGTATGCTGATGACTTGGTATGCTACAGACGAAACACTGCGCGGTATTAACGTCATATAATCTTACAACTGGGTGATTAGTTCCAACAACAAGAAAATCACCTGTTGGGTGAAAGGACAGACATCGAATTTGATCAGCATCTGTTATAGTACGAAACGCTTTTTTAACACTGGCTTTACTGAAGTCAAATAACTTGACGGTAAAATCTCTGCTTCCAGAAACTAGAATCGGATCTCTAGGATGAAACTCTAAGCACGTCACTTCCTCCAAATGATCATACAGCGTTCTAATTACAGGATGTCCACCCGTTTGGTCTCCAGGTGCCATTTCATCCGGTGCAGATTTAGCAAGCATTCTATCAACGTCTAAGATCTTTATAGAAGCATCAACAGAGCCTGTAGCGATTAGCTGCCCATCAGCAGAAAACGCACCAGCTCTGCAGTTTCCTTTGTGTGATGTGACATACGCTGTTTCATACTGTGCTGGTTCAGGTGCCTGTGTTTGAGCCTCGGTTTCAAACTCTAAATCCAGCCCAGGCCCAAGTGAATTGTCAATATTTGCAAATGTTGGAATATTAGGTGTTGTCACTTCTTTTTTTGTACGGTCTGGTTCATGTGCAGCACCAATGAGCATCAAGTGGAGCAGTCTATCCGAAGGTGGACATGGTGGTTCAGCTTGTATCATGTTAGATAATTGTACAGCAAGTGTTTGATGCCCGTCATAAAAAAGTTGACTGGAAATGCAAATCTCTCTGATTATTAATCACTCTTGTTGGAATTCGTTATTCAGGGATATAAACGAGACATTGCATCCATGTTACCAATAGAATCGAAAGAATTCTTAAAAAGAAATGCTGACAATCGAAAATTAGAAAAATTAATAAGGTTCATTACCTGATAACAAGCCGATAGAGTGCTTCTCTGCTTTTAATAACATTTTTAGGATCCAAATCTGGCTCTTTCAAGCCAGAATGGTTTTCCCTATTTTCTTTTGGAGACTGAATTTTGCCGGCTGTGTTAATCCAGGAAAGTGAAAAGTTGCACCTGCAATCCGGCGTGTTTCGTACAACAAGAGGGTTATATTATGTTGTTATAAGTTATGCCAAACTGCGATACCTCGCGAGGGAATTGGTAGCTAAAATTAGATTTCACTTTATCCCAGAAGAATAACCAATCCACAAACTGTCACCCAATGGATCGGAAATGTTACAATGGCTGCCACGACTAGCGAGGTTGAATCGAGTCAACAGAATGTGACAGAGAATTTAATCAAAAATTCAAAAAATAAATTGCGCTCTACTTCTGAACATGTCATAAGAAAAAGATTGCCTCCACGATTACCGAAGAGCAACAAAGATATCTATGTTACTAATAAAACAAGCTTCAAGGTACTTTGAGCTTTCCTTAACCTCACTGTCATTCCTTAAACAAATCAGTATTTGAATGAATTTATAATGTATTGATGCGATTGCGTTTCAGGCTCAGCTTAGCAAATGTGAAAAATTATTAGACTCTGGTGAATCAGAACTTGTCATTCATGGTCTCGGTGCGGCGGTGAACAGAGCATGTAATTTGGCATTGCAATTGAAAGAAAATCACTATGGAACTGTAGATTTGGATATAAATACCTCTACTGTGGATATAATTGGTAAGTCTACACAATCGTCTGTATGATAATCAATAATTTTTGTCTGCGATCATAAAACTATATACATTTATGCAGACGATTTTGAGCCACTGACAGATGATGTTGACTATGAGGTGAATAGAAGACAAAACTCAGCCATCCATATTCGTGTCTTCCGTACCGCATTGATTGGGATGTTAAAATGATCGAATTATAATAATATAAGTGAGTTTCTTTTACATCCAAGAGAGTCTTTAGGTGTAATTAATATTGTGAGATAATGAACAAACTGAATTGTGTTGAGTGAAATTGTTTTTCTTCTTTCAAATTTTCCCAAAATGATATTTTCCCTTAACGAGTTGGTGCATTGGTTGGGTCTGACCATTTTTGAAATCTGGATTAATTTAATATCGTTAACCATTTTCACAATTTTACTCGCCATGAAACTTGACAGCAATTACTTCTCCAGTAGTGGAGGGTGGTGGATGGTATTTTCCCCATTGTTTGTTGCTGATGGTTTAAACACGTATTTTTGTGCAATAATTTTCATAAGAATGCAAATGGATGGCATCATGAAAGGTGCTATACTTAGAGCTCTCTGGAGCTTGACTTTCCTTCTTCTAGTTTTCGTTTTCAAATACCTACTCTGCAAAAAATTATCTGGACAAAGCAGTCTTGAATATTCGGAAGTCTTGAGTCCTGTTTTTATACTTCTACAACTTATCGCTGTAAGAGCTTGTCAGCTTCACTGACCCAGGGACTTGGATAGTAACGATCCAGTTATCGAGCTTTCTATGCAGCAATCTTCCATATATGTTGCCACTGAACTGATGTATACAATACGTTGAACTGATTTACATGTTGCCGAGTATTTCATCAGGATCAGAAGCTCTGGTTTATATATGTACATATATGATCATTCTATCTGTTCAGAGGTTTCAAGATTCAAACAATTTTTCCATCAATAATTGGGAGCAAAATTAATACGATTGGCCTTGAAGCCATTTCAATATTCAATTCAAATGCTATCATTTTGAAATAATCCTGCTTTCATGTAAATATATTTATAGTTATTATGAATAATATTGATGCTACTAGAATGATGTTATTTTTTTATAAGTACTCAAATTTCACATGCCATCAATAATCACGAAGTTGGTGATTGTGACAGATTTGACAAAAGTTAAAGAAATATGCATTACACTTATGTTGAACTGTTGTTACATAATTAGTTGTATAACTGTGAGTTGTGACCTAATACATCAAATAATATATAAATATAGTACAGTGTAAATTAAATTAGGGTGATTCTACTTTGCCTAGGTTTTATACCGTCAATTACCTAATATGTAACTATAGCAGAAGCTGTACAAAAAGCTGTGGATATGGAATTCTGATGAGAATAGATTTGTAAATACAACAAATAAAATTAACGTAACTATTTCATAATATGATCTTTTGTTTCCATAATGAAGTTCCTGGGAAAATAAAACAGTATGCTGACTCTTTGAAATGATAATGCCATGAATTAAATTGAGAATTTTGTTTTAAACTCAACATCAACTTCCGGGATATTTGGACATGAAATACAGAATAACATTATAGATCAATGACAACGTTGATAATGTAATCGTAATCCATCTCTGTTGATGTGCAATTCGCACATCAAAGGGACCTAATAATCCAATTGATTTGATTCTAAATATAGATCTTGTTAGCGAAGGGTGAATGGGATTTGCTTCAAATGTATTCTCTGTTCGATACTGGGGCATGGTGAACCTAATTACAATGGATGGACCACATATTCAGATTCGGAACTAATTTCATTTTTCTAGAAGTAGTAGAATCTCTAACAATCAAAATTGTTTTAATACCGATATTTCCAACCAGTTATAGAGTCTAGAAAAAGTAAAATCGAATAATTAAATTATTTTTTTCAAGACTTGGTGTAAACCATTCACACTACCTCCATCATTTTTTGCCAAATATCCTAGACAATACTTGTCCCAGCCCTAGTCAATGAAATCATATTCACTTAGAAGAGAACAATTATTATAGATCAACAGTTTAATAATATTGACATATTTTTATTTCTAGGATATAAATCAAGAACTAAATTATAAAGTTATGCTGTGAATTTTTAGGGGTATTTAACCATAGGAACGCTGATCCTGACAATGCCTCAAATCCAATCCCAAAAATAAACAATTTAGTTCGTGTGGCCCAATGGTGAGCACCCTCTTTCCAGCCTCCCTTACCTTCCCTTTCCTACCCTTCTCCAACCAGGATCAATATTCCTAGCCAAAGGGAGACGGAAAACCCCTGCACGATGTGGAAGGGGTGTGAATCAAAGTACTCTATAGGCAAAGCCTGTTGCTGCTAGCATACTTGAACCTTTCTTGGCTGGAAAAGTTTTACTAAACAAATAATCGTGATTGATTTTTAAAACGAGCTAAAATAAAGACTAGTGATGTGTGGTGAGCTCATATCAAAAGATTATGGACAACCTGGCTAATTGGACTAATGGTAAGCTCAATATTATCATCTCTATAACGTGCGTTGATAAAATACTATCCCCTTCGGGATTTATATTCTAAGTGCAGAGTATGTATTCCACAAGCAAAAAGGTAAAATTTTATGTTTTGTAATAATCCTTTTGATAACTATGAGCTGCGAATTATTGGATTTTTCATTAACGATATAATGTTAACTGTTTAATAAATAACTTATCACAGTATTGGATTTCTCAAGGTAGTTTTTAGAATAGCTATTATATAGAGTTCAATTAAAATTCAATAGCTACATGTTCATCTCTGATCGAGCAGAGTTACTCAATCTGGACAGTGATGGAATTCCCATTAGATGGTTTATATCGCATCAATATTCGAAATAATTGTTTAACAAATAAACTATTTAAGTAAATATTCCCGCATCAGTGATCAATCACGGAAATTTTTATGGAATCGAATTGAAAAATAACTATTCTCATACACTCTAGCCCATTTATGGATCCTTATCGTCGATTTGGTTTACAAAGTAACGTTAAAACCTAGCTCACTATTGCTTATGAATGATTAGTTTAAAATGAAACAGAATCATTTAGCTTTTGCAAACAGGTATCATCAATGTGACAACACCAGTACCGGCACAGAACTGTGTATCCAGTTCGTCAGGTTCAGAATCAGTCAGCAAGCTCCTGATCATTGCACCTTCGTGGGATGCAGTGAACCAGGATTTGAGATGGATCTTCCTACTACATACCTATGGCTTTGCCTGCCTCTTTTTTGTGCTCAGCTTCTACACATTTTTTTCCATACTAAATTTAAGGTAGAATTATTATACTCATCAACGAATATTCTGAATTTGAGTATTATTATCATATGTAGTAAAAAGATTTATCTAAAACGTATACAATTGTTCATGCTCGTATTTTCTATTATTTTTCAGATCTCTAATTTCAAGCCGCCCTTTCATGTCAACAATAAATATATTTCTCTGTGTTCTGGGAGCTTCAAGATCTGGCTGTTTATTCATAGATCCATACAATCTCAAAGAGGTGAGAAATACGATTTTGTATACATATTTTCTTTGTTTTGATAAAAATCCAAAAATTATCAACATACTGCACGTTAAAATCATAAGTCATTTCTTCAAGCAATACATTATTAGACTCAATTATGACAAGTGATATTTAATTACTCTGGCATTAAAAAAATGATTTTAGACTATGCCACGAGTTATTGGCTCGATAATGTGGGACATTGGATTCCCATGCGTGACTTCTGCTTTTTGCCTGATCCAGTTGGCTTTTCTACAATTGACACAGGTGATCAAATAATTTATAGAATTCCAATGAACGCAGTGATACAGTAAAATCCTTAAACCTTCTTACTTACACGATAATCAAAGAGCAATTATAAATGTAATGAATATTTGGTTTTCAGCTCAAATTTGGCCCTGAAAAGCTGCAGAAAGAATCTTGCCTTAGTCTCATTATTACGGCTCATTTTTCCTGCATTATAGCAAGTGATGGTGTACTTGCTTTTCACAACCACTATATATCAAAGTATGTGATTCAAACTATATTCCTCTTGTGGAGCATCATGCTGTACTTGACATTTTTGCATGCTGGCTACAAGGTCATGCATCTGCTAAGAACTGTGCCAAATAGTATGCTAACGCGGGATAATTCTCACATTAATCAAAAAGGTTTGTCCCTAAATTTACTACACATGCACTCGAACCATACGTGAAACTAAATGAGTGCTATCGCTATTGCTGGATACTTGCTTAAATTGATTCATGTAGATTTTTATTTATTCGATAATTTTATACAATATTGTAGGAATAATGCAGCTAGCTATGCTTGCGCCATATAACAATTTGGCAACATCCGTAGCTGCAGCTCTTGTACCAACTTTGCTTGGCCCTAAGCTGAAAGCATCAGCCGAGAATACCATACCCGGGAGTATTATTAGAGATTCCGAGCTTAATCAAAGTTTGAAAGGTAGCAGTAGCAGTACGCTATACATTATCAACCAGTTAAGCATACATATTTTGTCGTACTGACTTTGGTATCATTGATTTGCAGCTCAATCAGTAAATAAAATTCCGAAAAGTCCAGACTCAAATCGCAGAGAGCAGATTGAATCATCTGTTTCTGCAAGCGTTCAGTCACCTGAAATAACAAAGACTCATCAGCCAATCCCACAAATCACTACGGTACCAGAGGTATATGTTCGTCCTCCAACGCCAACACCGTCAACAATCAATCTACCAATCATCACAGTTTCCAGCCCAAGTAGAAGGAGTTCTCTGGCAAGTAGGCGAGGCAGCGATATATCTGGATCATCGAGACGTAACTCCGAATGCAGCGTTAGATTCATCAACGAAGAAGAAGAACCATCACCCTCAAGGGAATCACGACGTCACTCAGAGTTCAACATCAAACAACCGACTGGGACAGAAAGGCCAAGAACGCCAGAGAGCATATTACGAAGACATTCAGAAAACATTACACCAACAAGCAGCACTAAGGACTTGAGAAGATGCTCTGATTTTACTCACGAAAAAAATCGTAGCTCACAATTTGCGACTAAATTAAGACGGAATAGTGATTTTGGTAACAGAACACCAAAGAGATTGCTTTTAACAGAAGAGCAAAGATTGCCAAGTGTGCGGGATCACAGCCCTACAGGTATGATGAATGTTAAGACAGAAAGGTCCAGCCAATCCATGAGAGTTAATACATCAAAGGCGAGAGAAAAACACATTTATGCATAAATATATTCTCTGATTTCATGTTTTTTTTTTCTCCACAGGTTCAAGACGAAATTCGGACATTGGTAGCATGACTGCAACAAAATTCGACTCGCGAAGAAACTCTGAATTTTCTTGTCGTCGCAATTCCGAATTCTTTCAAATTAAACCTTTGATAATAAATCGTGGTAATAGCGACATAAGTATTAGAACACTGGACAAAAGTCCAACCCATTATAACAGTATTGTTCCTGAAAAACCCGAGCTACAAGAAAAATCGGAATCTGATTCCGATCAGCCAGATTGTAATGAGGAAGCAGCTTTAATGAATAATAAACCTGGCCATAATAAGTTGAATGAAAAAGAAGAAGTTGCGAAAACACGTAAGAAAAATTTATCATGGAAAAATGACAAAAGCAAAGAAGACCATGAAGAAATAACAGCAGAAAGCAGTTTACTACCAGATAATGTGGCATCTGAAAGCAGAATTACGGTATTTATAAAAATTCGAAGCAAAGAAAGGAGCATGATACTAATTTCCAGTACTTATAACAAAATGAATTGCAGTTTTTGAAACTTAATTGACTTTCAGGCATCTGATTTTACACTTCACTCAATATTGAATCATATTGCATATGTAAATAGAGCTAAGTCTGATACACCGTTGCATATCCCCGAAGCTGATACTGCAGCAGCACGCAAATCACAAATACGAAGAGTATTGAATGTAACATATGCCGCAGCTATTTTGGGAATAATTCTGTGTGTTGCAGATATAGGCAGGATATTTGGGCCCTATGGTAAGATGGAATGATAAAAACATGCTATTTGAAAGTTGCTAAAGTTACTCTATAGGAATTTTATATTCGACAGAACAAGTTATAACATGAAACAATTAATCTTTCCAGGACTCCTAGCAGAAACTATTAAGATTGGCGACAAACACTTACCAGTACAATTTCCAAAGCCATGGCCTTGGTTATTATATCAAACTTTGTGCCGGGCATTAGAATTAATAATGGGTTGTGCTATGGCAAGCATAACTAAGCAGCCATCGGTAAGCCCTCGTTATCAATATTTAAATAGCTATCCCAGCTACAGTTTACGCATGAAGCAAAGAGAAAAGCTTTACATATAAAGCAATATCCAATTTGGTTCTGAAATAGACTGAGGAAATAAGAGAAAGTATATCTCGACTGCCCATGGGAATTCAAAAAGTATCCGGGACTTTGAGATTTATCTGTTAGATTGAATCACTATTTTCACTGCTAAAGGCTGACAGAGCACACTCCTTACATTATACAAGTTCACGGCCAAACTATAATACACATGAAAAATTGTCACGCGTACAAAGTTCAAAGTCCTTTAGGAATTTCGAATGGTACTCCAATAACATAATTAAGAATGAGAAGATTAGTGGTGTGCAGTATTAGTAGCTACCTTCCCATACATACATATATGTTTTTATCTCAGAACAATAAGTTCAATTTCCTCAATCTTTCCCTGAGCATAACTTATTCTACACATTCCGTGTAGATATTGGAACTTACGCAATTTTAGAATCCAAATGTCATTACGCTGACAAAAGATGTACAGAGCTCGAATCCATGAAAGATTAATGAAATGGAAAAGCACTGAATTTAGCCAAATTATAGCAATAGATCTCTGTGACGTTCTAAAACAGTAAATGTGTTCAACCGACGTATACTCAACGTTAAATAACTACCAAAAAATATCGCTTCAAACATAATAATCTCTCCGAAGAAATGTATTTTGATCGATAGTTATATTTTTAACATTAGATTTAGTTATCAAATAAAACTTTATCCTGATCCGTACGTATATCGGAATTTTCTAAGACTCTCCAATGGTCCAAAGAAAACTAACTATAAAATCGAAAGAAAGAAGAATATTTAAAAGAAAATCTAATGATACAATATTTCCAATTTGTGGACATTCTTCAAAACTATTGCGGTTCATTTTAATAATTCAGATATCATTTTTTGAAGCCGCAATAATGATAGACTGTATATAACCCAAAAGCTTTAACTTAGTTTAGTCACTGGTAGGGAGTAAGGGAGTAATAATATCATGTGACAAAATATCCTTTACACCTTAGGCAGTCCCTTTGAAGTGCCCTATTCTTGGATGTTCAACAAAATAATATTTAATACTAAAATTTGGTGTCTACGTGGTTAAAACTACAAATCAAACTTGTAACTGTGTTGTGATCCTACATGTGATATCATACGCGTTTAGATGTCTACTAATAAGACCTCGTTGTGCTCGCGTAAGCTTGTAACTTTCCAGCCAACGTTCGTCATTTAAGTTACTTAAATAAATGATACTACTCTATTCTTGAAACTACAGTATCTTGAATAAAATTATAATTTTAAATCGAGATAATTATCCTATGCGAAGTCATGGTCAACCAAAGTGTAAACAGATAGTACAAAGATAAATTGATACAATGTTTGCAGGTATTCTTATATCATCGCCGAATATCTGTTACTCTTAAATTGTTCTTCGACAGTTATCAGAGATCAACAAGTTCAGCCCAGTTATAATCTTACACAAGCGTAAACGATTCGGGTCTTTACTTGTAGAATAGGCAGTTAAATTAGGTAAAAATATATGATCAATGTTCAATGTGCCAAATATACGTGTTATCTATTTTAAATGTTTATGGTAAACAATATTAGTATTTAAAAAGTCTAAAAAAAAAGATAAGGAAAAAAAATAGAAAAGTAATGAAAAAAGATCCACACATATTACTCGAAACCATTCATACAAATAATTATTTATATATAATATAGTGTATAAATATAATTGAGTGTGAAATATTGACAGAAGTACATCAATGGGAGGGATTTGCACACTATGAGGTAGCATGTGAATGACTATTTTTATCAATAGACAAGCAAAATCAGTATTTCCAATATCCCCTTGTTGATCATATTTTCTATTGCTTCAAATATTCAAGTTCATGATAAGACAATATTATTAGATACATGGTAATAGCTCTAACTTAATTTCTAACGCAGCAATCAACAATGAAATAAAATATCAGTTTTGCGGAAAAAAAAAAAAAAAATTCGAAAAGGCGACATGGATAGATTTCTAGAATCATAGTAAAATGTGCGCTGTTGATCACTGAAACCAGGATTAAGGACTAGCCATCCTTCCTCGTTGATATTAATAATAATGGCTATTCGGATGAAGCCATAAATTATGTAAATAGTAAAAAAAATCAACAGTATTTATTCACTGATTAAATAATGTATGTTCACAGTAGATTTATGAAAACACGATTTCAGAGTATGCCCACCAAATGTTTAATGTACACAACATATTAAATGCAGTTTCAAAGGTATTATATTGCAAATTGTGATGCCAAATTTTTAATTCAACTGATAGTTCATTCTTGTTGCATTCATCGATCCATAAAAATGATTAGTTTGCCATAGATTGATATTCGTTTAAGAAATCTTTTTTCGATACTCTGATTATAATGTATAAATCATAGAGTTATAATATGACAAGCCATAAAGATAGCACGTTTTAGAATTGTTAGAAGCTAGCTGGCAAACTGTTTTTTCGCCAAATTTAACTTTGAAAATTGATCAAATAAGTACAACACAGTTGACATGAACTAAATAAAATTTTACAAAATAATTACGGTATAATTTTCATTCCGACGACCCTTGGAAGGCGATGTTTGTTTCGATTACAGTTTTTATGATAATATCAATAATTAGCTATTGCACAAGTCGACGGAACAACTGTTACTACTACTGTCTCTGTTATTCGGAAAAAAGAATTTATAACATGCTACTTTTTTTTTGTTCTAGTGGTTGTTTGATCTGTGGAATCTGATGATTGATTATCGATCAGTTATCAGAAGTTCACATCAGGACGCATTATAGTGTTTAGAATAAATCTAAAAACTATCTATGGAACAGGTGCATGGTTCATAAA
This sequence comes from Athalia rosae, assembly GCF_917208135.1. Lineage (NCBI taxonomy): Eukaryota > Metazoa > Arthropoda > Insecta > Hymenoptera > Athaliidae > Athalia > Athalia rosae. The sequence continues at coordinate 11,605,937 of NC_064026.1, forward strand.
AGCGAATATGAATTGAAATTTATTCAATATATTAACAAGAAAAGTACATATTCATTTGAGCTGTTAAAATTATAAAGTCTACTGAAAATGGGCTCATTTGCTATGCTCGAATAATGATTCTTGGATGAAACTTTGATACACCTATAGAATCTGTTCAAACAGAAAATTAGGTAAAATGATTTTGAGTCGGCGGACCTGATTAAGTTCGACTACCAGAATCGTTCAAGACCGAAATTTTTGGAAAAGTAAAATCGCACTGCAAGTCTCGCGTTTGCCGGTAGATCAGTATCTTGGTCGGTACTACACACAGGCAATACCTTACCTTACTCTTATCAGTAACATAAAGACAAAAGAATAGATATGCAGTTGAGGATTCAGAAATATGTCGATGAACGGACTGAAAAATATCTGCGATAACAAATAACTAATCATCTCAATTTGGCCTTGACAAATCAATTCCTAACGGTAAATAATATATTGATCTTTTGGGATCATTGGATGATTAAAAAAAAAAGAAAGAATTCTGGATTATTCGTAACATTTACCAAAGACGTTGTCGTTTCATTACAATTATTGGACTGTACGAGCATATTTATATTACTAATTTTTTCGTCATCTACAAAGCAAAATTTCCAGCCGTCATCGAGTTTCACTCAATTCATGTGGATTTTGATGATGAAATTCGAGTGCCTACCAACTATAATACATACCCATACCAACTGATCATCCCTGGTAATCGAAGTAATCTATTTCAGGCTCTGGTGACTTTGAGGCCCCAGTTACAGGCTGGATCTTATGACCCTTTTTATTCGGCAGTGGTAATACATCTACGTTTCTGTAATATAGAATGCAAAGAATTAACCATCAATAACTACTATGAATAGATTGGCTTCTTATATAACCCCCTTAGAGAAGACTTCGTATTTTCACCTCAGAGAGCTTGTTGCTTTAGCAGCATTCAACATTGGTCCTGGTACCTTCCTTTGACCACTTTCTCTTTGCAGTAGTTCGAGCAAACTCAAACTTGGTAACCAACACTACAAAAAAATCAATGACGTATAATATAATACAGCTTTTCCAGGTAGAGCTAAAACTGGGTATTCATCATTTGGAGTATCTGATGTAAATGTTGAAATCAATTGAATTCTACCGAAGCATGCTGAACAATGATTAATATACCTTGTCTTTGACAGCTGTAGCGACAATGTTCCGTTTCGGTTCTTGATCGTATGCCTGACTGTCGCATCCAAAATGTTCGCAACATTCATGAACGAAATGACGTTTATCACGGTTCATACTTTCAAATGAATAGCTTCTAGATTTTTGTTTAGAAGTTTTAGCCAGCTGGACTAACTCGGTCAGTTTATCGTGCACCATCTGACAGAAGTTCGGATCTTTCTTACCCCACTGTTTCATGAACTCTGTATACCTGGGCATTAACTTTCCACTCAAATCTGGATTAACTATTTGCAATCCCAGTGCCAACCTTCGGTTTCTCTCTATTATTTTGCACTCGTCATTGCATTCCAAAGTTTTTAACTGGTTTTGTTTTCTTGCACCCTGCCCCAGTACATCTTCTAAATCCACAGAATGCCCGAGCTGCATTTCAGCCATCTTACTCGCTAGAATGCCACTAGCTATTCTTTGGAACTCGCGAGAATTCTCTGCACAGGCTCGACTCATACTCCTATGCCCACATTGACAAGTCACCTTGAAAACAGAATAAGTCACACGTGTGAACTTTTCGGAAACGGAAATTCGGGGATGAAAATGACGAGGATAGTGATTATTTCTTACCTTCACCATTTCTTTGCATGGTGTTTCAGGACACTTGCCCTCGTGGCACGGCGCTGAACAAATATGGCCGCATAAATCTCTTGGGATTGTACAAGGTTGCGCACAAACTTGCCCCGGTTTTTCACATGGGCCAGGATGACATATGGTAATGCACTTATGTCTTTTACAAGACAAGGGCTTATTGCAAGACAACCCACATGAAACTTCGTTAACGTGACATGGGACAGCTTTGCGAAGTTCATGATTACCATAACACCACTTTTGCGTGAGAACGGTGCACGGAGGACATGTTGGTTCGCTATGACAATTGTGCAATACAGAATGTTCGCAGACTTGCTGACGCGAGCAGGGCCTATCACAAGCTGGACGCCTCGTTCCACATGGTACAGGAGGATAAATGACAGCAGCTCCACACTCGCAATAAAGTTCTTCAAAACTGCTGCGCCAACAGGGCTGACATCTCCCTGTATTATAGAAAGAAAATTATGTCATGTCGATCAACTATAACACTTCGGATATGGGTCTGGCAACGAAACGCGATTATAATATGATTCGACGTTAAGATGCGGGCAATTACCCTTGTGACAAGTTTGCTCGCATTTGTGCCTGCCGCAACTCAAAGTATGGGTGCAAGGCAACGGACAGATATGTTCAATATCGATACAACACAACTGGTTGCATTTATGCCTGCCACATGAACGTTTCTTTGTGCATCGTTTTTGGCAGCGCGCATCATCAGCTTTGGTTGTTAATTCTTTGCACGGAATTTCTTTGTCCATATTACCGCAGCGACACTTGACTTTGGTTGTCAATTCGCAATCAGGACAATCTCCTTGATGGCATTGTACTTTACACATATGAGGGTTACCTTGGGAAACAAGATAATGACGTTGTTAACTTTCGGTAGGGATTTTAAAAACTTGTAAAGTCTCATTTGAAACTATAAGCACTGCATCAGACAGTCATGGATCTAAATTGACTTAGAACTTACTAGGCTGTCCACATTTCAGACGCTTAGAACAAGTCTTGTCACAGACAGGAATCTCATCCAAACAGCTATCTCGTGGTTGAGTTAACGGCGTCTGTCCACAGCAGCAATGAGAAACGGCTTCTGGTCTCAGAACACATGGTTCACAAGGCCCTGGATGACATAACTTTTGGCAGTTGTGATTACCGCATTCCAATAATTTATCACAAATGGATTCGCAAGTGTAGGTCGTTGCAACATCATCCACGCATGGGACATCTCGTTTGTTTTTTCCACAATGACATTCTGGAAATATAATAGAATAAAAACGGTTACAAAATACTTTTGCAATTATCCACTACAGTGATTTGTTCCAGTAAAAAGAGGAAAACTGAAAATGTACACACCTTGATGTACTAGTTTTTCACAATCTCCACACTCTCCGTGATGACACTCTCTTTCGCATTTGTGGGTCAAGCAATTCAAGACCTTCTCGCAAGTTGCCGAACATATCAAAGGAGTTTCAGTGCTACACTTTAATGTCTTTGAAGTTTTGCCGCAACCGCAATGTTTGGTAACCATTGCCATGCAAGGTGGGCAAGGCCCAGGATGACATAATAGGTTACATTTATGAATGCAGTTGGTCTGTGATCGTAGGCGGCCACAAAGGTCACCACAAGAATGAGCTACGTCTCGACGATTCCACTCTGGATTACTAGTATTACCGCAGAAACAATAGTAATCTTCTGGGATACTGGAGGTCACATTTCGGCATGCTGGACAATGCCATCCATTTTCTAAACGAGAAAAAAGAAGCTGGTAAGTGAAGGGTACTTTAGAATTATGGAAGTTGTTGAACTTTGGAGGACTCTAAGGTAAAGGAATAATGAATCTAAGTAAGTCTGCGGGAGATTTTGATCAATGATTCTCTTACCAGCCTGTGAGGACTTTGCCCATTTCTTGGTACACTTGAGATGTAAAACGTGATAGCAATTTGAACATGACCAAACGGCATCCTGTTGCCTGACACGATCGCAGCAAACTAAACACTCCAGCTGTCCTCTATCCAATTGTTCGGTGAGACGTTCCCTCTGACTGGCATCATCATCTAAGAATATGAAAACCCAGTAATGAAGACAAGTTTGAAATACAGATATTATGGAAATTGAATCCAAAATTACCTTTGTCACATCTTTTATTATTCTGCTTTTTCATAGCACCTCCCTTGTTATCTTCATCTTTCTTGTTGCGCCAATTTTCAACATCTTTGTCCTTAACATCTCTGGAATTCTCTTTGTCTTTGAATTTATCTTTATCCCTGGCTCGCTCAGCACGTTCTTCTCTTTCATAATTATTTTTATATCCATTGTAATCCGAATAATTGGGCTTTTTTTCCCTCATTCCAGATTCGTACCTATCAGTGTATCGTTCTCTTCTATCACGATATCTTTCGCCACGATCTTCATAGAAATATCTTCGAACGTTTTTGCTTTGTGCTTGAGTGTAATCAACTTCAGAATTGTGACTAGAGTGATTTGATTCAGTGGTACGATCATTATGATATTTTGACATTCCACTAGATTGTCTAGCATTTTCATGCCTAGAGTTGCGGTTTGCCAGAGGATTATCATAAACTGAGGTTTTAGAGAACTTATTGGAAGTACCATTCAGAGATTGACTTCCATCATCTTCTCCTGATTGGGGACCGTTTGGAAAAGTTTCTCTAACATTGTTTGAAGGTCCCGCATTATTTGTCCATTTTCTTCTATCATTATCCTTATCACTAGGATAATTGCGACCATATTCTGCATACTGTCTACTGTTTGAGTATCTTTCGTTTTGGTATTTACGATTTTTTGAGACTGAATTCCTACCAGAATTTTTATATGAATTGGCATTTTGGTATTGAGTGTCTTGGGAATCTCTCTGCTTATGGTTATCACCTTTTTTATTATCATACTTTTTCTCTTTCTTCTCCCGCATATTTCTATTGTCGGAGAAATAGGGCTTGGACCCACTCGCATTGGGACCAAAACCAGAATTATCCACTTGCTGCTGAGATTTGAGGTCGTAATTATCAATTTGCATCCTTCCAAAGTTATCTTTATCACTTGATGCAGAATTCATGGCCACATCTTGGAGTGTCTTCAAGCTGCTCGGTACAAACTCCCCTGCCGTTGCGTGCAGATTCGAATTTTCAACAATACTTGGATCAATTGTTCCAATTATGGGCTGTAGTGGATGTAGAAATGGCCCTGTAGAATATTTTTTCCAGAACTCGTCATCAGGATTACCGCTCTTGCATTTGAAAGATGGAAGGTTCCGTGGAGCCCTGTTGTTCTCAAAAAATGGTTGAGATGTATTGTACTTAGGATGACTTGTCCCTTGTGGATCTTGACATGTGTTGACTGAAGAGCCATGACTTGAATTTGAGCGGTTTGGCCGAGGGTGTGTACCATTCTCAGGATGGTAGCTCCAGTTCTGGGCCACATTAGTTTGGTTTGAATGCGTATAAAAATTGGGGTCTTCAGGCCCATAATAGGACCCATCCCAGCTAGCCATGGCAAAGCTGCGATGGCGTTGGGGTGTCCCTTTTGCCTCTATGAAGCGTTGATTATATTTTAGTTGGATTCTGGAATGAAATAATATCTTGTCTATGAGTATACGTATAACTTATGGCAATATGGTGCAATGATCTGGTTAGAAACTGATTTTAACCAGTTAACCAAACTCCATTGTTCAACTGAAATAATATAAAACTGAAACCGAACGTACCTCAATAGATTTCTCACAGCGTTTGACTGTTGGAGAGGTCAAGAATAATTGAAATAGTTCACCTGCGACTTGCACAATATTATGAAAACCGATAAGGAAAATGTGTACTCTTTACCTATTTTTTCATCTGCAAATTGAAATTTACGTCAGCGCTAGTCTTTTAACTACGAATAGGTGGCGTGTGACTAAACTAAAACCACGTAACAAATGGAACAGCGTCGTCGTTATTTCCAAGTATTCTCATCTGAAACTTTGGTAAAAGATACCGTCGTAATTATTTTTCTGATCAATTTTTGATTACTTAATATGATCACATTTGACCGACAAACCCTTTGAAGGGCCTAAAGAATTGCATCGATATCGAATTCACCGTTATGAAACTTTCCTACAACTGCCACAACGTCATGCTATGGTCATGCCAAGGGCAACAATATTTTGCGCGAAAAATTAAACCTGTCAAATGTGACGTTGCATGGATGTTCTGTTTTCAAACATCATATGACTAAACTCCCGCTGATCTCTGTAAACTCCTCTTTATTTTGGGGGTAGTAGTGGTTATAAAGTTTTACAATTAGCTTATCTTCCCAACTTTGTGTATTTCGATGATTTCTTTTGATGCTTGGAGAATTTATCTCAACTTCACTTTCTGCTCCAACATGAAGGTACCCTGTGGTTCCCAACCACTGGATATGCCGCAGTTCATTATATTTATAAACCTACCACATTTTGATTATTGAAACTTACGAAAAGTTCCTCGGCAAATAATAATTACGCTCACCTAAAAATAATAAAAATTTTCTTCTGTTCGATACACTCATAAGGTAACATTATCACTAGTTGAGTACGAGGCATAATGTAACTTTGATTGATGATCTACAGGTGTGAAATTGTGAAATCATGTCGGCAGATGAAAGTATCCGAAATGTTTCTATAATGTCCACGGAAGACCGTGCTCAGTCTGTAACAAGTACATCACAAAATTTGGTGAATAATAGCAACACTGAATCGAGTTCTCCACGCCCTTCAGATCAAGCCAGTCGTCAAAATAACTTGCAGCGCATTCAGCAGCGCAAGCAGCAAGTATTTAACTGGCCACAGTTGAAAAAGTTATTGAAGCTTGCTAATTACAGTGCTTGTCAAGTTGATGAGTGCAAATGTAATGGGTGGAAGAATGCACAACCTTTGACAAAATCTCCTAAAAGTGATATGCAGCAACCAGCTGCCAACTTTTCTGACCCATGCCGTAGCTGCACACATGTACTAGAAAACCATATAACGCATTTACAAGCACAGAATGATGATGAAATAAACAAATTACTTGGAATGGTCGTAGATGTAGATAACATTTTCATGGGAATGCACCGTGAAGAAGACCCAGACACGAAAAAAGTCTATTACTACCTCTTCAAACTTTTGAGAAAATGTATTTTGTCAATGACCAAACCAATGATAGAAGGTCCTCTTGGTCAGCCACCATTTGAGAGACCTAGCATTGCAAAGGCTATAACTAACTTTGTACTATACAAATTTGGCCATCTCTCACAAAGAGAATGGCAAGCGATGTACGATTTAGCAAAGATGTTTCTGCATTGCTTAAATCATTGGAATTTTGAAACGCCAAGTGCCCGACGAACCGCTGTTAATGCCGATGAAGCACCTGCTTATAAAATCAACTACACACGATGGCTCGTTTTTTGTCATGTACCTGCATTTTGTGATTCCTTGCCTCATTACGACACTACTCTAGTATTTGGAAGAACTTTACTGCAAGCTGTCTTCAAATCAGTTTGCAGACAACTCATGGACAAATGCCACAGTGAACGGGATAGGATGTCACCAGAGAAGCGTGTTCTAGTGCTAACTCACTTTCCTAAGTAAGCTCAGTAATTCTTCCATCTTTTTCATAATTCTCTTTGAAGTGAGCCATATGTCCGAATGGGTATTTTATACATTGAGTTTTTCTACCACAGGTTCTTATCGATGCTAGAAGTGGAAATATATGCTGATGGATCTCCTATTTGGGATCCTGAATTTAAACAAGTTCCACCATCTCATTTACAAGCTGCATTAGAATCAAAAACGAATCAACCTCGAAGACCTGGCGAATTTGAGAAAGTTAGCGTTGCACCTAATGACAAAGATAATTTCACAACAATAAATATCAGTCCTGGCATCAAGAAAATACCAGAGAAGAGATCACACTCAGAAGGCAGATCTGATTTGAAGAGACGTCGAAACGAGGAAGCCTTTGAAGATCTGGCCGAAGAAACTGTGGCTGAAATTGTAGCAACGATAAATGATCCTAATTATATGTGTGGACCTGATGCTGTTTTTCCACCAAATGTTCCAAGAGATGAAACTGCTAAAATTGAAGAGAGTCGGAAAATCATAGAGTTTCATGTTGTGGGCAATAGTCTGACTCAACCAGTATCTAAACAGACTATGCTCTGGTTGATTGGATTGCACAATGTTTTCAGTCATCAGCTACCTCGAATGCCAAAAGAATATATATCTCAACTCGTCTTTGATCCGTAAGTATATTTCATCTGTTGGCTATTTATTTTATACCAAACATGCTATGTTTGAAGGTTCTTGAGATCCAACTGTGTATGTTTTTCTCTGCCATTCAGAAAACATAAAACGCTGGCACTTATAAAAGATGGTAGACCTATTGGTGGAATTTGTTTTCGAATGTTTGCAACTCAAGGCTTTACAGAAATCGTATTCTGTGCAGTTACGAGTCAAGAACAAGTTAAAGGATACGGCACCCACTTGATGAACATGCTGAAAGATTATCACATAAAAAATAATATCCTACACTTCTTAACTTTTGCCGATGAATTTGCAATTGGGTATTTTAAGAAGCAGGGCTTCAGCAAAGACATAAAACTGGCTCGACCAATGTACCAAGGATATATAAAAGATTACGAAGGTGCAACTCTGATGCACTGTGAACTTAATGCCAAAATTGTATATACAGAATTCACAGCTGTCATCAGAAAACAAAAAGAAATAATCAAAAAATTAATTTATCAAAGACAACAAGAAATTCAAAAAGTTCATCCAGGCTTGACCTGTTTCAAAGAGGGTGTCCGTGGAATTCCTGTAGAGGCAATTCCTGGTATACGGGAAACTGGGTGGAAAAGTTATGCTCAAACAAGAACAAGAGGTGTTGCTAAGGGCACGCAGGGACCGGAGCCAATGGAAGCTTGTTTGGATGTAACAGACTCGTTGTACAACGGTCTGAAGAGTGTTTTGAATACTGTCAAAAATAACAGCACTGCGTGGCCGTTTCTCAAACCAGTGGATAAGAATGATGTTCCAGATTATTATGATCACATAAAATATCCGATGGGTAAATACCTTGCATACATCTAGGATTTTTGAATGCCGTTACGAGAAAAATTGGAAGTTGTCAATAACTACGAATTATTCATTTTTTGCAGATCTGAAAACTATGACAGACCGTCTCAAAGCAAGATATTACGTAACTCGGCGATTATTTATTGCTGACATGACACGAATTTTTACTAATTGTCGATTATATAATAGCCCAGACACAGAATATTACAGGTGCGCAAATGCGTTGGAGAAATATTTCCAGACAAGGATGAAGGAAATTGGTCTTTGGGATAAATAATAGTGGTTCAGTGATGTTCATCATCACTGTCAATAGTGCACCATGAAGTGTTCATAATTATGCATTACAAACGTAGTAGTAAACTGGTCGCGGTGTTGATATGATTATGCATCTTCAAATTCATCGTGCTTACCGATTGTTGATTCGTGTGACCCTAGTTTTTGTGCATTGTGCACTGGAAAAGTTCATTATTTAATGTTTTGCTAAACCATTTGTCATTTTTTTTCCAACATACTGAACGAAAGACTTGTTCAACATCTTTGCTGGTAAACTTTGACTACCAGAGTACATAATGTTTGGATAGATACTCTACAGTTTAGTAAAATAGAAAACGTTCCATAATAGGGCATATGGCTCTAACGTGAGATGAAAAAAAAAAATGAAACAAACGTATGCGATTTTTTAATTTTAAGTTGTACATATACATATGTTGTTGTCGTAAATCATGAGAAGGTTTAAATTAAGATTAACATTAGCTACTAATTAGTTCAATTTCGAATATAAATGTCGGTCGAATATTACTTGTGATTCCAAGCACTCCCTGATATACATCTGCGGATATACGTCTTCTAACACATACATGCCCATACACGTTTAAATAAAGATTGCCCACTTTTTTAAATATAATTCTATTAATTATATTGATATCCCAATTATCGCGATATGACTAATTAAATTCTCAAAATAATGAGAATTTCTATTTCCGAAAGTTTTTCGACCGCTAGAATCTTAAACTTTGCAGCAAATAATATACAGCTGTAACAAAATTCTGAATTTATAAGTCTCAATCGAGTATCCATGCCGGTTAGGAAGTGAAAAACAATCATTGAAATGGCAGCTACAAATTTTTAGCACCTGCATTGGTGTTCAACCTGTTCAACAACTTTGCTTCATGGTCTAATTAATGTAACTAGCCAAATAGGTAATTAATTAATGTAATACAGTGATTATAATAATGCTCCTCTTGATGGTCAGTCTATGGAACAGTGCTCCCTGCAAGTTCACTCAGCAGTTGTACGATATGTTGCTCAAATAAAACTTTTCTATCGCTTTAGATACAAATGCTATTTAGTGAACAGAGAATTAAATAGCCCTTTCCCTATGGGAAACTTTTATTCAGAGAAAGCTAAAGATTGCTTTTGGTCTTCATTAGTTGAACGTAATGAAACTTGGATACAATTCTACTCTCAATGTCATAATATGTTCTCAATGACTAAAAATTAACAAATTGTAAACAGACACATAGTGAATCACCAATTTAACATAATCTTTAGCGACATAGCTCAGTACTATGTACATGGAATGATTGCAGGTCAAGGTCTTACGTTTTTAGACATAGTCCAGAACTTAAAACCAATTTAACCCAGAGAAATACATACATGGAGTCCACAAGAGCAAATACAACTATGACTCGCCAATGTTGCCCATATATGGTAGCTCTCTAATAAAACTTATTCTTGTCGTCCTCCGAGATAGTTCTCCTTTATAAGCTAGCACTAGGTCCACCTGATTCATGGTCAATCCTAAAGGTAGCCATCAATTAGCTAGTGAATGCTCACCACAGCTGTTATGATTTACATCTAGAGCTTTATTTATCTTTCATTGATGTTTACAACCTTTGACTGCATGTTTTTTCTGGTACTAGATGAATTTGAATAAAAAACAACAGGGCAGAAAATTGTTGGAATAATTTTACTCCTGTAATACTTTATCTTGAATACTTCAAGTGAATCAGAGTAATTTCTCTTCGCACTTACTACTACACTGAGGTAGGAGAGAAAATCGCTCTCATGCTCTGGTTGTCAGAGAATTTGTACGTTCAATGAATAGGATATAATAATGTAATTAACTAATTGGCATTGATAGAATTTCACAATTTTTTCAATGATACGAATTCAAATCAATTTTCCGCCAGAGTTACACATACTTTATTACTTAAGTTTCAATGTTCTATAACTTGATACAAGGATGTCCACTCCAAGTAAATCCCATGCTGTCAATCAACCATAGAAAGTTCGTGATTGTTTTAAATAGCACAGAAGTCTCAATTTTAGATTCAAATTAATGATAACCGATGTAGAATCTGTGTGATAAGTATGCAACTCTTGTAAATTACTAGACAAGATTTTGGAAGATTGAGGAGATACACAACACCTTCCATTTGTGTTAAATAATCATTTAACATATGAATGTATTAAAAATGACGATCTTGATATTTGGAGCATATAGCAGGTACGATGAGGCCTGCTTAGACGGCAGGAGGACTGAAGGAGTAGGGAGTTTGTATAAAACTCCTACCTCAACTTCAGTTCTGCACTCCTCAAGAGACTAACGTACCACAAGGATCGTGTACTGTCTAGTCAGTCTGTTTTATTAGCTCTACTTGAACACTCCGTAAGTTAATAGACGTACACATCTTGACTATTACAGTCTTAAGAGTTGGAAAACTAGAATTGTTGTTGGAAATATTTCAGTGTGCTAACATGTGTGACGACGACGTAGCTGCACTAGTTGTTGACAATGGGTCAGGCATGTGCAAGGCAGGATTTGCTGGAGATGACGCCCCACGAGCTGTTTTTCCTTCTATTGTTGGAAGACCTAGATATCAGGTACTGTTAACGTTAGATGATTATTTTTCCACAATCAAATTTTTACGTTTTGTAACAAATGAAGAAGATTTTTCTCTGATCACTCGAGTTATTTGATTTCTTTTTCAGGGGATAATGGTAGGTATGGGACAAAAAGATAGTTACGTGGGAGATGAAGCCCAAAGTAAAAGAGGTGTACTGACTGTAAAATACCCCATTGAACACGGAATAGTAACTAACTGGGATGATATGGAAAAAATATGGCATCATACATTTTACAATGAACTTAGAATTGCCCCAGAAGAGCATCCTGTGCTCCTCACTGAAGCTCCATTGAATCCAAAAGCAAATCGTGAAAAAATGACACAGATTATGTTTGAAACTTTCAATTCACCAGCCATGTACGTCGCTATCCAAGCTGTTTTATCCCTCTATGCATCGGGGAGGACCACTGGTATAGTTTTGGACAGTGGTGATGGAGTATCGCATACAGTTCCTATTTACGAGGGTAAGTTTTTCTTGCCAAATGAGTTCCGACGGCTGCTGTTAAAATCTCATTGAATTCTAATTTACTATTTAATACACTCACAACAATTTACAGGATATGCTCTACCACACGCAATTTTACGTCTGGACTTAGCTGGTCGAGATTTGACGGATTATCTTATGAAAATTCTGACCGAAAGAGGATATTCTTTCACGACAACAGCTGAGAGAGAAATAGTTAGGGATATAAAAGAGAAACTTTGCTATGTAGCTTTAGACTTTCAACAGGAAATGGCAACAGCTGCCGGTTCTAGCGCATTAGAAAAAAGTTACGAATTACCAGATGGACAGGTAAAGAAAAGTGGATAGCCATGAATAAATTTTCACAAATACAGCTGCACGAATCTGATATCATTTTACAGGTCATCACGATTGGAAACGAAAGATTCCGTTGTCCAGAGGCAATGTTCCAGCCAAGTTTCCTGGGAATGGAATCGTGCGGTATTCATGAGACAACTTACAATTCCATTATGAAATGTGACGTAGATATTCGTAAAGATCTATATGCAAACTCTGTACTATCTGGAGGTACAACAATGTATCCAGGAATTGCTGACAGAATGCAAAAGGAGATTACTGCCCTAGCTCCATCCACAATGAAAATAAAAATAATTGCACCACCGGAAAGAAAGTATTCGGTATGGATTGGAGGATCCATTCTTGCTAGCTTGAGCACGTTCCAACAGATGTGGATTTCAAAGCAAGAATACGATGAATCTGGACCATCAATCGTACATCGAAAATGTTTCTAAGGTATAATTTATTGCAGAGGTAGCAATTTATGATGAATGTGTATATTAGCAATGTTGATGTATAGTGGTAGATGACTTTTCAGGAAAGTTGATTTAGCCCATTACGTGAGACATAATGTTTTCTAAACTGACGTATGGAAACCTCACTAACTATAATAGACTAATTTTATTTCTCCCATTGATAAAAACTGTCATTCAAATTCAGGTAACTCATAAGCATTTATTTCGTTTCATTTTAGTTTATTCAAATTAGACGTTATATTTTAAAACATTTTCTTCGATATAATTAATTTTCAAATTTACACACCATATATTGTTACACGTGAAATGTGTCGATTTATTATATTTATTGATCTTGGTTTTATATATTTGATATTTAAACAAATAAAAAATATAATAATAAAAAAACTTTTTCTTTCGTCAATTTATACACAAAACCAAAGGACGTATTTGCATTTATGCTCTTTTGTTCTTCTTATTATACTTTGCACTATTTACATATTATAGCCGGGTTGGTCCGGAACGTGAATCAAAACTTACGTACTTATCTGAGTTTGGCTGATTAATATGATAATCAATGACAGGCGGTGAATCGAGATCGATCTCACCTCGGGATTAGTTTAAAAATTTTGTAACTCAATTCTGTCGTGCAAATCTATTTTTTCTTTCTTCCAGTTGAGTCAGAATTCTTCTTGACTCCAGTGGACGGTTTATTAAAATATACCAAAGATACTTGTGATACCGATTAAATTTTTGTCAAAAATTAATTCTCAAATTCTGGATTGATTAAAATGTTTTCAACCATTTAGGCCAACCTATCATTCTTTTTCTTTAGATCCCAACTTTTGAGTTCATTGCCATTGTCCACAGTAATTGCAATGTAAAAAGTTTAATTTTGATCACCTCTTTGCCATTGACTCCGGGATGAGGATTATATTCAACAACTATTGTAGTGTATTTACATAGACCTACTAATGTAAGTTCATTTTGAGACCCCACTCATAAATTCTGCTCAGAAAAAATTAAAGTATTTGTTCTTATTTCCATAGAATTTAGTTTTTGTTTTTTTTTTTTCTCCTTTCAATTGTAATTCACAACAATGAGTAAGGAAGTAGCATTGAAAAGAAAAAATATATCCAATCACGACAAATTAGTTAAAATACTGTCGCTTCACACCAATTCATTTTAGTTATTGGAAGTCGCAGACTGGAGACCATCTGTCAGATTTTTTTTTTTAAGCTCTTGCTGAAATATTATTATAAAAAATGTCAAACTCAATACAGGTATTTTCGAAAAAATATTGATTTTATAAAACTATTATTTCAGGTTTATACTCTAATGATTTATCTACTTTACTTGCTACAGAATCTAGAGAATCGGATTCTAATATGAGATAATATCGACGTTATCTCAAAACAGAAATTGGGTGCAAAAGATATATTTCTGTATTTCAACAGGTTATACTATCGTCTCTACACAATAATCATTTTATTTTATTATACTTTTTCTTTATTTCACGTTTATAGTTTATTATACCTAGGTAAATTCATTTATACATATAATTTATAGTTATGTTCAGAGGAAAAAAAGTAAAAAAAAAACAAAAACAAGATACTGCAATGATTGCTCAAGCTAAAGCTGACATGTAAAAAATACACTAGATAACTTAATCAAAAAATTGAACAAAAATGATATGTTGTTGGTTTTTTTTTTTTGTTCTTTTTCTATACGGTAAAATAATGATTCACTATAAACTCTTTCAGGATACAAATGACATCCCGGTTGATACCTGTTGCTAAAAAATCTTTGAAGCGTGTCAAAAAATATTGCAATTAAAATAACAAGTGTCAATTGCATTGACCATGAAATAGTAAAGTCGCCGAAAACCGATTGAATATTGAAGTTACCACTTTTCGATAAATAGGCTGATCTAAACGGCAAAAAATTGTAGCAAATAAAAAAGATCGAGTACGCTCTACAGATTTTCTGTCGATTGTGTAAGTAAAGATTAAAAGTAAAAACATCTTTGGTGCCCTATTTCTTCACTTCTTTAGCATTTCAGCATTTCGGGGTTAAAACCAATCATCAAAAGGACATTGCTATCGCTACGTTTTAAAATAATAGTTAAAATTAAAATGGCTTAGCCTCTTACGGACTTATCTTCTGGACGATTTTCTTCTACCTGTAGATCGTTTTGTCCGACGATTCTTCGACCTTACCGTATGTAACCATGGTAACGAGAATTCGCTGCAATTGAGATAAATTGTCTAGTGTCAGAGGATTAAAAATAATTTCAGATTCATATGCAATTAAACTGTGCATCTGTCAAAGTAAAGCTGTGGAAACAGAATAGACCGCACGATATGACAAATAACTTACGTCGGGGTGAAGGTAGGAATGGGTACGCCAAATGCAGTAACAGGTAGTCGCGAGTCAACTTGAAGACCCTGAATTTGGTCCAGTTCTGGCCATAATGTGGTCACAGCTTCTTCCACTGGTACCGTTGGACATGGTCCGGTATGGTTGGTATTGTAACATGTCGCCTGATGATTTTGACGTTCTTGTCGCTGCTTCAGTTTCTCTATATGCCTCTGTTCTCTGTAGGGAGAATACAATATCGGTTGAAGCTTAGTCATATCTAAAAGAATATTTTGATGGCAATGCAGCAAAATTTATTATTTCCGACCTGATCCTTTGGACATCCCATCGTTTTCGCCGCCTCTCATCGTTTTCAAGCTTCAAGTGTCTCTTATTAAATATTTCATCATCCAAATTTTCCGTCCCCTCCATTGTGTAACAACTTGTATAAACTTTAACCCTCCAGTTTGGGACTTCCAAAGAAGCACTGTTGTCTGAAGGAGCAGGCTCTGACAGACTTAGGGTGTAATTAGCTTCACCTATTGAGGTGTAATAGTGTTCCTCTGTTGTTAAAAAGGACTCCCTTTTTGTAACAGACTTTCCTTTTTTGTCTGACTTTTTGTTATTGTCATGCGTCACACTTTTGTTGTCCGGTATCGTTGACGTGGTGTCGTTGCTAATTGTTGATGAGCAGGAAACTCCTCTTTTGCGTTTTCCGATAGTCGGAGTCATCGAATCGGACTTTCGTTTCTTTTTTATTTCCCAATCATGTCGAAAGTCACCGCTAGATTCTTGCCGAAATGATTCGTGCTTAGATTCGATTTTTACATGACTATCATCCGACTCTTGTTTTACAGTAGTTATTCCTCCACTTGTGTTCAAACGTATTTTGAAACTTTCGTTATACTGAGGGCTACTATTTTCCGATTCCGTATTTCTCTGGTGATCACTAGTTGACGGAGCGTTTGGAGAATTAAGACCCGGAGAAGAGCATCCTCCGATGTGATCAGGTACCAACGTATTCTCAGTTACATCAGAACGCAGCTTTTGCAAATTAACCCGCCTATCCATCCGCTCCAGACGTAACTTTAGCTGTAACACATGTACCCAAAATAGTGAAAAAAGGAAACTGTTCCAAAATACGTTAATATACAAAACTTGATGCTTGCACATGACAATAATGACGTTAATATTTTGTATTCTACAACGTTTGAATGAAAACTGAAATTTCCCGGTCTTAATTTTTGTCGGTAGGTCAAAGGAAAATCTGCACAACCGGCGCGTCGCTCGGAAATACGTCAGCGTCGATGACGACGTAATAATCTAAAGGTGAAACATGTAGGTACGGGAGGCTTGTGCATAGTTTGTCAGCGCTGCCTAGCGGAAAGCCGAGAAAGCATGACCTTGACGTCGAAGTGATTATTGAATGATATTTTGAGCATGTGTGTGACAACTTTGTTGTCCCCAGCATGTTTGGCAACATGGAGTGGTAAGCTAAAAAAGATGCAGGTAAATTTCTATCCCGGTTTCGGTCTACTTATAACATATCCGATGCAAAGTTTTTGTACCGTTTCATTTTCCTGCCTGAGAGCAGCTAATAGTTTATCCTTGGTAACAATTTGCTCAGATTGTTGTTGTATCAGGTCTAGATGTAACAGGAGTAATTCCTTGAGGTGCTTGACCTCGGTGAGGTCATGGTGACGAGCTTCGTTACCACGGTGGGGGCTGACACCGAGTGCGGACGTCGCCGGGGTACCTCCGTCTGTCATACTGGCATACATGTGGTCGAAGTCACAGGGGAAACTTAAAATGCCCGCTTTGCTGTCTTCGGCGACACTCTGGAAGTCGTTTTGCCTCGCACTAGTTGATAAATGTTCGTTCATTGCTGCAACCATGTTGTATGCCGCTCGAGCTGCGGCCGCGTTAACTCCACTAGCCGCTGTTCCAGGTCCTGTACGCAGTTCCCGAAAATCCACGCTCCCAGTATTTTCACCATTTATTACTGGCGAGGTGTTTGACATTTTCCCTCCGTGACAGCCTCGTTTGTTAGTTTCCTGATCATTTGTGGCCGCTTTGAGCGTACCACGCGCCCAATATCACTCATTAAACAATGTTACAATCACTCTGCGTATCCTTCTCACTTACTTATTATCAAACACATACGATATCGCGGAAAATTCTTCCTATTCCCAGATATGTTTACTGCCAAAACTCGGCCGACGGCGTTCTATTACTAGAGACACCAAGCGCACCAAGTGTTAGCGGTTGGAAACACCGCAACGATTTCCCGCCATTGCAACCACGTGACTTCCGTACCTACCCGAATCGCGACAGTTGTTCGGCTATTTGAAGATTTGAAATTCTACCGCCCCAAAATTCAGCACTCCTTTTCATTTGTTTCAAACGGTTTCAGTCAACGTTCGTTCACACAATTCCGAGGCATTGGGCTGTGAAGTCGGAACTTCCATCAAAGTTTAAAACTATTCAGCAAACCATTTGAGTTCGGAGAAATAAAAGGTATGTAATTCTTCAATATCTGATTCAATATATTACTTTCAATATGTGTGCGAATCATTCGAAAAGTACACATAACCCTCAATTCCCGCTCATCGCGAGAGAATTATTAGTATCTGAACAAGTGTGCGCTTGTTGAATGTCTTATCAATTACTATACGTACGTTAAGGAAGAAGTATCTCGAACGAACTAAGATTATTCGGTGTACCAGACGAATAATAGGGATACGTGTAAAGGTATACTATGAGAAGTTTACCATTGATTTCTTCTTTTTTTTTAATATATTTTATTTGTACAACTGCATACTGATGTCTCGTCGAAAACTAATGACATTTCAACGTGTATTTCATTCAATACAGGTGATACCACCAAATATTGTGATAATTACTATGTTTACGACGTTCTTGATATCTCCTATTGTTGCGTTGTACGAATACAATGATTTTATGAATTGAAATACCGTTGACAACGGTCATGGTTATATTTAACAGTACAAATTATCATATTCGGATGTACAATTACTATGAAACTGATGTAATACGGTTCTTAAAGTGTCACGCAGTTTTCTTACTGCGCCAAAGTAATGATTGTTGCCATTTTTTTCTGTCAGTTCTAAATTGTATATGTTTGATAATAACTAAAGACACTCGTCTCATATATAAAAGAACACTTGCTAGACTAAATTCTATAACTGCGTTGCAAAACTTATACAATAATCAATAAATTGGCGTATTCTGTAAGCATACAAAAAAATTTCAACATCATAACAATTGGTTAGAGACTGACTCGCAGTCATTTTATTTTATTAAAATTTAATTATTTTTTGTTTGTTTTTTTCTTTTGGCGAATGCAATAAATTATTTCTAGGAGAAATAATTTTTCGAATCAGTTATCAGTTCCACTGTCATGTAGAATCACGCTCAAAAGCAGTCTGCCGACCCTATTTTCATTCTCAACTTTTAACGACATCGACTAGTAAAATTGCTAATTTTGGCCCAAGCTCTTGATCTAATTCTTCAATTCATAATCAACAACTATGATAAATTTCGAAAAAATACCTGGTTTTTTTCAAATTTTTTGATCAATCTCATTTTTCATCATAACAAATTTAGTCGATTTTTAAACCCGAACGCATCTAAATCGAAAACAATTATATAATATTTGAGCACTAAATATGTATGTATACCATTTTCAGAATCGGTTAATCGTAGAAAACAATAACAGCAAAGTTAAAGTATTTTACGGGATTAACGTCGATTATCTTTTTCCTTTTTTTTCGTTTTGATTCCTGAGAGTCTATCGACAGATTTGTTTTAGAATAAATAATATTTGTTTCTCTTACATATATTTTTATGTTGACCGAATATTTTCTGTCTTCTCAAAATATGTAGCATGATCTTATTATACACGTTCTACTTATTATTAATGTTATCACTATACATAAATATAACTATTATCTATATTTCAGCACTAAACTAATATTTTGTATTTACAATTATGACACAGAGATTTTTGAGTACATTGATGTCTGTAAAGTGTCGAATTTTGGCTAATCAATCTAATGATTGATTGCCAAGTCATAGTATTTTTGATGTTTTTTTTCTTTTGACAACACAGGAGAAAAACAAACATTAACTTGATTAACAACGCATACAGACATCGTATACGAATCTGTTTTTCGTTCTCATTTCTGTTCAACAAGTTTTTGAAAATTGATATTATTGTGAACCTGGACTAAGCGCGAAGTTTCCAAACGAGATGATAAGAGCCAAAATTTATCGTCTCCAACAAACAATATTTGTTAAATTTCACATATTCGAATGTTTCCGCTCTCAAGACAACGTCCGAAAAAGTATTTTCACGCGACTAGATTGTATTAAAAAAATAACTTTCAAAAGCTTTCAAAGCTGTACAACAAAGTTTTCCCCCAATATGAGGAAATACCAAACCACCACGTCATTCGCTAAACACCACTATGCCTTATGGCGTTTTTCCATTTATCAAATTACCGCATCTTACGACGCCAGTTTCCTTTTATTTTTTTCTAATTGAGTTGCGGTTTCAAAAATAAATAGGAACTAGGGTTTTTCTTTTCATCGTTAAACATCAGATACCGCAACGCAACCATCTCTTGGAATCCATGCTTTCTGACGGTATATTATTCTCGAGACAGCGCCCGAAATATTTTAGTCGATAACGATGAATGACAATCGGTTTTAGCAAAATAAAATCTCGAAACGAGTTTGGTTAATCTGATAAAATGAACCATCAGCAAGCAGGATTCCGAACGTTGATGTGGTTGGATTCATGCCAAGGTCGTCGTGCACGGGGTCATTTCTCCCTGCAAATCACCATTACTGCTGACCTCGACGAATTTTTCATTGGTAAGAAATCTGCCTAAACATGCTGCTTATTTCTTCCATAGTTTTGTTCCTCGTTTCCGGTACTTTCTTGTAAACGAAGAGGATAAAGACCATTTGGAGACAGGCGAATATAAGGAACACGTAACTGCCCATGGCTTCTTGCAGGGGTAAAAATCCGATGCTAACGATGAAATTGGCCGTCCAGTTAACTGCGATAGCGACAGAAGTGGCCGCCGGTCTCGCCGATTGCGTAAATAATTCCGATACCAAAAACCACGGGATACTTCCCGGCCCAATTGCGAAGAAGACGACGAACACGAGGACGACGACGATCGACAGATTGGCTATCCAGGAGGCGGAACCCTGTCGTATAATAATTTACCAATTAATACGTCGTATTCATTCCGAATTCGCGTGTTTTCATTTGAAACTGAATAATTTGCGTCATACTCACAACAAATGCTAGGCATATGGTGAGGATGATCGTGCTGACGAACATTCCGCAAAAACCAGAAAGTAACAGTGTTTTTCTTCCGGCTCTTTCGACGAGGACAAGAGATACGAGTGTCATGACGACGTTCGTCGCGCCCGTACCAAGGGTGGCGTACTGGGCCGCCTCTTCTTCAAGTTTTGCCATGGTGAATATCTTCGTTGAGAAGAACATCACGGCATTGATGCCGGAAAATTGTTGGGCGATCATAATGACTATGGAAATAATAATGGGAATTCGAAGAGCCGAGTTAACGAAAAGTTCCTTGAGAGTCACTCGCGGTACCATTTTCATCGACTCGTATTCCGATCGCATCTCCTCCATCTCATCCTGGACTTCGATCGTACCGCGAAGCCAGGACAAAGCTGCGGGTAGACAGAAAAGGAAAAATTAAACTACATCCGTCAACGTATTCCAACTCTGAGATGACGTTTGTTTTTCAATCGGCAAAACCCACCTCGCTGCGCTTGAAGGTCTTTTCCTTTGCTGAGGAGAAGATATTTCGGGCTCTCGGGGCAGATCGGCAATGTCGCGAGTTG
The DNA here is from genome assembly GCF_917208135.1 of Athalia rosae. Classification (NCBI taxonomy): domain Eukaryota; kingdom Metazoa; phylum Arthropoda; class Insecta; order Hymenoptera; family Athaliidae; genus Athalia; species Athalia rosae. The sequence goes on from NC_064026.1 coordinate 11,627,267, forward strand.
GAAGAATCCGGGAACTATGGTGAGCGAAAGAAGCAACGGCCATTGGTTGGGCGTGCCGAGAACTTTTCCCAATCCGAGAATTTGCGAGCATAAAATTGAGATGGTAATCACGAGCTGATACACGGTCCCAACGGCGCCTCGTAAGTGAACGGGTGATATTTCGGCGAGGTACATCGGCGTCAGACCGGCGTTCAGACCGGAATTTATGCCGATTAAAAATCTGCCGATAATCAACATCTCGTAGCTTCCAGCGGCCTTTGCCGAACCTTCGAAAATCACGGCGAAAAGTACCAGGATGTTGTTCCAAAGTAGCCCACCCTTTCTTCCGAATCTATCGGACACCACGCTGATCAATGATCCACCGATCATTCCACCGACGCAGAATATAGCTACCGCTATCGACCATATCAACGTCACTTGTGTTTGTGTCGGAGGTGTTCCAGTTCGATTCTCTGACACCTGAGTGATCCATTCCTCGATGAGCTGTGGAAAAACAGGTGGAAAGAAAAAAACACAAGGTTACAAAAAAGGTTCAAAAATGTCCATTTGTAATTGACCTCCGATTTATTGGCCATTGAATAATTTACGGATAAAAAAGGATATGGACTGCAAGGCGTCCTTCCAGTTCGGAAGTACTCTGTATAACATCTCCGTCGTTGTGCAGACATGCCGCGGAATGTGACGTAGGACAAAGAACAGACGGAATGAACGAACCGAGAAAATGACTGGCTGACAATTCGTAATTCATTGAATGAGCGGTGAGTACCAAATAATTACGTTACACCGCATTCCTTGCAGATAACGTAAAACAAATACTGCGAAACCGGTCGCGACTGTGTTCGCATTTGGTTTAAAGCTGACGGTTTTTTTTTTTTTTTTCAAACTTCGTCATTAAATGATTGATTCAGTCAAGAAAATTTTCAACGATCGAAGAATTAGTTTTCAAGCTGTATACATACGGCAGACGACGTGTTAAACTTTATGCGCCCACGAGGCGTACAAAACGAGATAACGTATCAGCAGTGTAACCTACACTTTTTAACGGTGTAAAAAATCCGCGTTATATGTACGTCTGAATGATGTCTGATAATTTTTTTTCCCCTCTTTCTTTCTCTCTCGATTTCATTCGCCCTTTTCCTCCGCGTACGCGACGATGTCAACGCCCGCTCTCGTTTCACATACGTATAATGTATAGAAACGTTGTCGGGCTGCCGATTGTCTCCGCAGGTGAAAGACGGAAAAAGAGAGAGGAAAAAATTTATACATACGCATAATTGGAGATAATTGTTTCACCTGTTGTGGAGCATTGACGACGCCGGTGTTGTAACCATGTTGAAAAGAGGAGCCAAGGGCTGCCGCCGCGATCGCGAAAGCGAGACGCCCATTGAAGCCCTGAAAATAATCGAAAGATTCACCGGTTAAAAAAAAATTATTTCCAACGAAGTTTATCGACGTTCAAAATATCCTCAACTTTTCAATGACTAATGGAAGATTTTTCATCGATCGTTTGTTTTATTCATTGATAACGTGATACGCTATAGACGAGTAGTGTATAACACTGTAATAACCGTGTTACAAAATAATTGAAGAATTCAATGTTAGAAAATGATCGTGTAACAATTATATTTGTACAGTAGTTGCAATTGAGTCGATTATACAATAAATATTAACAAGATGATCGAGCTACGATATTAGGTAGATTCAGCGTCGCAGTTTTCCAATTGAAACGTTCCGTTTAAACTATAATCGCACAAGGTTGAATAATTTCAATCATTTCGAGTTTTTTGTTTTTTGTTCTTTTTTTTTTTTTTATCGTTTCGAATCGCTAATATTTACATATTTTATTATACCTGCGTTAAACGAAACCTTTAAAAGTCGATTTGGATTCATTTGACAAGGTAATGAGAAGAGAAAAAAAAAATTAATCGATCGGAAGATAAAAAGAAATCATGAATAAAATATCTGATTTTGAATCTGTGTTACAATAAAAATGACACTTGGTTAATGTTCTTGGTTATTTAGATTCCATATAAGCTGTTTATAGCGTTATATATTGATAAGCTTAAAGTCTTATGCGAGCAAACATTATGAATTTGTTGCGGGTTATAAAAAAAAAAAAAAAAATGAAATTAATAAATAAAAAAATTTTAGTTTTTTTGTTGTCGCGATAAGGGACAGCGCGGAGTTTGGATATTGTATTCCGGTAGTCAATCGATCGAAAGAGAGACCGCGCGGAACTCGCGGTTGACGTCAACAGAGTCAGTCTTCTTTTTCATCACTCCGAATAAACGTGCGCTCTGATCATCAATTAGGCGCGGAGTTTGATGAAAATACAAAACTAATCGTGCGATAATTAATGAGAGAGAGATGGAGAGAAAGAACTTTGTTTATCTGATTTTTTCCAATAGCATGGTGAATAGATAACATGTTACGTATAGAATCTTACCGATCTTTGGATGAAGGGCATTTAATGAAAATATCGCGGTGAACTTTGTCGATGAAAATTTCTAAATTATACGATAATATTTCGTACGTTGTATAACAATGATTGTATACGAGTTTAATTTTCGTAAAAGATTTTTGAAAACAAAAAAACAAAAAAAACAAGAAAAACTTCGTAATACGGGATTCGTCGAAGCACTGGTGGACGCGCGGAGGTGTGAATCGATCAACTGATATTTCTCATAGGTCTTATAATCGTGGTAATTTTCAACGTGTACAGTTGCAATGTAATCGTCGTCAAATAATGACGGAGTCGAAGTCGAGTTGTACGAAGAAAAAGAAACTGATAAATAATAAAAAAGATTACTGTTGTCGCACGTGTTTCACCGTAAAGACTGGCGGGAGGCCGGTCGCGGCTGATCCTTTATACGGAAAAGGCGTCCTGACGTTCTCCAATCGTGTTCGCGCTTTTGCCACACACCCAACACACTCCGCGTTCTTAGCACCACCGCGCATTCCTTCGCTTGTATAAATTTCACCGTAAAAGAGGTTCGTTCGGTTCTAGACCTTAGTAATATTAGAGTCAAGCAAACGCGTTAGGTATATACCTATAGTATAAACGAGACCACGTCGCATGTGTTATGCACATCTACGTGTTACACCAACCTGCACGTATACGTATATATACGCCCGAGAGGACGTGCGACATATAGCGCAGAAAATGAGGGACGACGCGCATCACGCCGGAGCAAATAATTGCAATAACAGTATAAAGTTTAATGCTGATAAACTGTACAAACCTGGACCGTGGTCACTGATATCTATCGATTATATTTGCTTTCATTATTTACAATGGTGTTGGATGTATGCGGTGTATACGCTGAGATGAACCGTCTCTACCTATTTTCTATGTACAATGTCTTCGATTATAGATAATTGAAATCTAACGAATAAACAAAAAAATCAAATCACAATTACGGGTATTCCGAGAAAGATAGACGCGCGATGGAGAACCGTGTCATTAGTTTTCCTCCGTAGATAAATTACACGCCCTTACGTGTGATCGGTGATTCAATTTTTGAGGGTGCGCGATGCGACGAAATTGTACAAAAACTTACCGAGACGAAGAAAAATGAAAAATCGCATCGCGTCATCGCATTGTGACGGTGTTTTAACGCCGGTCAGTATCAACAATAACGACAAATAAAATAAGAAAAAAACAAACAACGACAAAATCAGACCGGAAAGTACAATTATAAAAATAAAGGAAATAATTTGAATTGCAATTATCCGCACGACTGATCGCACGGAGTGATACCGTAGGTATACCGCCGATCGTATAATACACCTATACCAGAAGTGCATTCTCCTTTTTCTTTTACGTACATACTGAATCTTAATGAAGTTTTAATGGTGACCCCGAACTACGACAAAGGCGTGAATATTTATTGAAAATCCGTCCGAGAAATTTGCACGATACTTTATAACACGATATGCACCGAGAATCGCCTGCACAAAATCAGAGACATTCCCAACTTTATATCATTTGATTTTTAATTATAAAAATATGGATACAATGATTATTTGACACATACATATAGCATTATGTTGAAAGAAATTTCATGTGCATACGATTTCAATTCCATTGGATATTGTATAGGTAGGTACGTGTAATATCGTATGTGGTCTACACGTGTCCCCGAGCTCTGCAAACTGATTTTTCTCTCTCTCTCTCTCTCTCTCTCAATTTTTTTCCTTTCAACAGTCAGCAGAGGGGTATATTTTGTAATATATACGAAAGTTCGCAGGCGTGTGCATAATTTTTCAACTACACTTACATACGTTATATGTATATATGCATATACCATAGCTAAGCAAAATTTGAGACGCTGTAATGCGTAAAGTATTACATAGATATACGTATAAATATATGTTAATACACTTACATTATCTGAACTATTTATTATGCATTTATATGTACGCGTATCTATATACCTATGTACATATATGAACATATAATATCGCTGCACTCTGAGCATAAACGCATAATATGGCTAAGAATGAAGTTCAATTTTGCTTGTTCCGCGTTTACAATTACTTTAGATAGAAAACAATTGAACAAACGTCAATTATTAGCAACTATGACGTCACTGGTATATCATTTTTATCCGATCTATTATCCGTATATCTATAAAATCGTAACGACGACGACGACGTTTAAAACGATCATATAGGTAATATTCGCACCAACATATATGTACCTATAATACCGCACATTTTGAACTTTCGTAGTTTTCCTTCTAATATTATAATTATTGTTGTTGTTATTATTGTTATTCAGGATACGTTGAACCGTGAAAAAGAAAAATTTCATTTAAATCCCGAGCTATGTTAGTTAACATTCATAGTTTTCTCTATATACTTTTAATCAATATCACCGTCATCGTATGGTTATATTCTCACGAACTTCGTTGCTGCTCAAGCCGACGGTGTAGAATATCAATTTGATTAATTCAATTTTTAATTTTCATATAAATCAATATATGAACATATGTATGTGCGTAGAATATTATAAATATATTTTTGGTAATTGTTATCGCCAAAGTTGAATCAGCTCTGGTCACCCAATCTATGCGGTATCATATCAGGACGTTAATTAAAGTTGAAAACCAATAATAATAGCGAAAATAATAATAATGATAGTCTTTTAACATAAGTCACATCGTACAGGAAGCGGATATTACGTTATTACAAACGAAAAATCTAGCACGCTTCCTTTAGACCAACAGATAATATGAATGGTACGAAAAATGTACTTATCAAAAATAAAAAAAATAAAAAGAATGAAAAACCCTGACCCACGATCTACGACGAGCCTCCAAGATATCCGGGTCTTTCGATTGGTCAGAAAATTCTTTGAGAGAGAGAAAGGAAGATAGAGAGAAAAAAAAAGATTGGAACAATGAATTATTCATACGGCATTATAGAATGTATTTACATTTCTAAAAATTCATCACGATTAACGCAACTCACGAGCTATGTTTAGAAAATATCTGATGTAACTATCGTCAGATATTGCCGTGGGTGTGTCAAATTCCGTAGAAAATTCTTGAAAACCAGTTAGCGAAATTCAGCACGGCCTTAATCATCAAGAAGTATCGAAGTGAGGATAAAAGAAAGAAAAAATTTATGCACCTCGGACCCCTGTCTCGACCGAACCGTGTCGCCGTGTACCCCGAATTCTTTATGGTGGGGTTTGGTTCGTGACCTCTACTGGTTCGCAGAGGTCGAAACCGTGCGAGCGACGCCCGGCACGCAGCCACAACGATAAAGAAGAAAGGCAAAGAAAAAAGGAGAAGAGAGCAACGAGTCGGAGACACGATCCTCCGAGGTGGATTTCGAGCCAGAAGTAGTCTGCGTTTATAATAGCTGCTTATAGTCGAGCCGCGGCACCGACGCCATACAGACCGTGTACCGACGCCGATCGAGGGAGGAGTAGAGAGGGAAGAGGGAAATAGACGTGGAAGCGTGAGGGGAAAACGGAATAAGCGAAGTTAAGCCATGAAAAAAAAAAGAAAAAGAAAAGAAAAGAAAAAAAGGAATAGGAGAAGCAGGAAAGAAAAGGAATAAAAAAGAAACTACGTCGAGTCGTTGATCGCGACGTAACAGCTGCTCTCCGTGCGGTAGGCTCGTCTGAGTTTGGACCAATGAGAGGTCAGGATTCGATGACACACCTTCGGAACGAACCAATGAAATTATTGTTCGTAGACCGTTTCCTTCGGCGTGCACGTGCGCGTGTTGGCTGGATTCTCGCGCAATATCGGAGACGCAGAAATTACAGTAATTTCTGACGAAGATAATAATCGGAACAATGAAAAAAAAAAAAAATATTAAACTACCACAGGAGTTCCCGACGGTGGGATAATTAATATTAATTACGACGCGGGTACTCTTCCGTTCCGTGATCAAAGGTCAGCGAGAAAAGAATTGATATTTTTAACATCTACATATTTTTTTGGGCGGACGAAAAGATGAAGAAAGCAAAAATTTTCTTTCCACCCGATCAATACCGAATCTTGTTGTATGGAAATTCTTTCTCAGATTGTTTTTTGCTGTACATAATCGAAAGAAAAAGGAGAGGAACAACTTACGTAACGCGTGCGGGATGAGATTGAAATGTTACGTCGATGTGATGATAATTTTCTAATATTTGGAATTACGGGCGTTAACCGATTTCGTATTTATTCGTAATGTTATTATTGTTTCATACTTTGATACCGCAATTAATTCACCGTTATACAATTACTACCAGTAGCGCAGCCATAAAATGCATATGATCTTTATACGACGCTTGTTACGTTCTACACATATTTCCGAATAGACTCGTGTTCGTCGTACAGACTATACACGTCACGTTACATAAATCCCGTGATTTCCACGCACGTGATGCCGTCTGGAGGAAAATACCCCTTGAAACAACCCAGGACGGAAGCAGATCGCGCGTAAACGATCCACGTGAAAATTTGACTCGATAATTTTTTTTTACCCCCTTCTCGAATTCATTTCAAACACCTGGCTAAATTCGGTCTCACCTACGTAAATAATGCGAGCAAACGCGTGTGTACATACTGTACATACAACGACGACGTACAATGGATGATGAATTCTGCGACACACGAGATGTGCAAGAAGTATAGAGAAAAAAAAAAAAAAGGGAAGAAAAAATTTTTTCAAATAAAAACGCTCAGCGGCAGGTGCGGAGGAGAAGGCGATGGAAGAGGAGAGAAGCGGGGTGCGCGGGATGGAAGAAAAAAGGGGGCAAATTTACATATCGATTGCGCGATGCCCTCGTCACAGAAGAAACCGTCTGTCGAGCAAAATACACGCGAACACGCGCGCGGTACGTTTCTACTTTCTGATTGGTCGATGAAAAAGAGGCTCGCCTCGGCGGCACAGCCCGGTCGGCTATAATATGCTTCACCGTGACGATGTGCGATACATTTTATGTTCAAGATAATTATGTACCTGTACATATACGTGAATGCGTGTGCATCTATTTTACTAGATATATGCACTAGAATACATATATGCGACTATACACTTCTATACGTAAGTAATATTACGAAACGACCAAGCGCGACGCAATTTCTACGTCACTGAGCAATAATCTTTTCCTTTTTTTTTTTTTTTTTCCCTCTTCTTAGTTTTTTTCATCCTACTTCAATAGGATTTGCCACGTATCGAAAAGGAATCGGAATTCACGAGGGGTCTCGTACAGTTATATTTCATATCGATTATGTTGTATTAACAAAATTTCAGAATCCGTGCTCATATCTGCGTTATCTATATCGCTAACGCCATATGTAATTACATACATATACCTCATACCACAGATAACCGAAAGTATATAGAATAGTGAAATCGTATGAGGTAATATAATACCCATCGTCGAAAGCGAATTTTTTTTTCTTTTTTTTTCTTTCAAATTAACAGATAATTTGTTACAACGAACAATTTTCATTTTTACCCACATAAAGTTAGTGCGTTATGTTAATATGAGATGCGCTTTGCCGATGGTTGTTACAAATACAATAACAACAATCATGAAATAAATGAGAATTAATAGCCCGAAATATTAGAAAATGTTGCGGCGTAAAGTTTGCGCCAAAAGATAGACGGTTAAACGATATTTGAAAGAATAGAGAAAAAAAAGAGAAAAAAAAAAAGGTAAAGTACCATCGTACCTTGATCAGCCCTCCTACATTAATATCTTCGTGGTGACTTTTTCCTAAAACCTGGATTGGCTGTAGTTTTGTGAAAAAAAAAAAGAGAAAGTACAAATGTATTCGTGTATGATTAAAAAAATTAATAAATAAATAGATAGCAGAATAATTTAATCGGTTCAGGGGATGATTCGTGTAGTTTATCAAACTCCTATGATTTTTGACCGTACAATACCTATGTACATGTATATTATATTTAAAAAAAAATTATTTTTTGTTCCCGAGATAATACGTGCGACGTTTTACGCGATTCTAATGACCTTAGGAATACCTTGGCCTTTGGAGAGGAAAAGAAAAAAGAAAAAAAAAAATCAATGAAAACGTAAGAGAATGACGAAAATCCGAAATATAGTATGCATAAAATTATAATACGGCAAAAGGTTATACGCGACGGAATTTATCCTTCACTTAAAAAAAAATATGAAATAAAATAAGTAACTAAATAAGTAAAAGAATGGTAATTTTCTTAATTTCCAAAATAACGAGTTTTTCTCAAACTTTTTGAGATGGAAAAATAAATGAAATTGCGACATCGATGTCGTCGAGCTATAAAGGTATATAGGTATACCACAACTGTTATTGCTGAACATAATTTATGTACAACCGAGTTCGATTATGCAGTGCTATTCGATAAACAAGTTTTATTTTTTTTTTTATTTTGCTAATTTTTCTCTACGTCACCATATACCGCGGTGCAACTGTATGTATACAAAAACTCTGTAAAAGGAAGTTGTTGTTTGTTGTCGTAGGTCATTGAGCCTAGTTTAACTTCATAGACTCATAGACACTTTTGTACTCATTGACGTACAGTAGCCGACAAAAGTTTCGTCATTTTTTGTGAATTTTTCAACTTGCTTTTTCCTTTCAATTCTTCACATATAATTTAATTATTTTAATTCCAATTTTCACGATCTTCGATTCATCTTACGATTCAGATTATATTTGACACGAGAAATGAACACGCGAATAAACGATTGAATTAATCAACCAATTAACGATTTAGTTTAGCTGTTACGATTCGTACGTATGAATATAGTTGGGACGAACAACCTTTCGTCATCATTCGTATTTCGCTTCGTTCAGCCGACGACCTATTAAAGCCGCGTGTTTTTTTTTTTTAATTTTCGACTAGGTCAGGTTCTCCGTCGAGGAGGTGTCGACGCCGCATCCCGCTGGAACGGCTTGTTAAATCTTACAAATCCAAACATCGCATCGACGCATAAAAATAATAAGACAATGAAAAACCTATGCGTATACCTGTACAAATATAGTAGAACGAATAAACGCTACACTCCTGAGGAAATTGAATTTGGAACGTCGCGTAATTAGCCGTTGATAAGCCGCGAATTAGTCGTCTGTATAGTGTTCGGGGATCCGGGTACATACCGATTACTCGATGATATCTAAAATTGGTTGTATTTCATTCATTCCGTTCGTCGTGTCACGTCCATAACGGCTTTGGGAGGAGACGCATTCTTACAACATGTTATCAGGGTCGTTTACATTTTCACAATCGGTCGATCCCTCGAGCCGTTAGGAACACGAGTAGATAGAATGGAGAAGAGAATGGTCGGTAATGTTCGAGGAATAAACAGAATTTGAGCAATTACCGTATCATCGAATAATCGATATATACACGTATAACAAAATCTCCAACCCTCGGAACGACTGATTCGCGGCTTATCAACGTCTGATTATGCAACGGTCCAAACCGAACGAGAGTAAGAAGAAAAAAAACTCGATCACCCCAGACTTTGATCAGAGAAAAAACGAAAGATAATCTCTTTTTTCCAGAATCAAACGACGATTCGGGCTCACTTTTACTTTTCTTCTCTTTTCTTGCGTTAGTTTCAACGCTTCGTTCGTTGCAAAAATTTGTTTAATTAATGCGCTTCGTTTGATCGGGAATCAACGGAAATGACGATCGATCAATTCAATGAAATGCAAAACGAAATCGCTACAGCTCGTTTATAATACGTGCGCCATTATCTGCGCGCTTTTTGATGACGGAAGAACAGGAGAAAAAAAAAAAAAAAAAAACTGAAACAAAAAAGAAAGAAAAGGAAAAATCGTCGATGAAATTATTATTTGTTCCCACATTACCTTTGCGTCCAACGGACTCATCGTTCGATTGATTATATCGACGTGCGCGTGCGAGATACCTTGCGAGTTATATTTTGAAAATTTTCGTCGTTTCCCGTTCGAATCTATCGGTGAAAAATAAAGAAGTCGGAAAAAAGTACAAATGACAAAAATTTTCCACGATCAAGTAATTATTGTGATCGTCGATCGATCAACGGCTGTTCATATATACACTTAATTGAAAATTTGATATTAATCTATCCGACTTTATAATCCCATTTATTATTGTACCGCAAAAAATTATTCAATCGTTCGTTTATTTATCTAAAACGGTGTTACTGTTTTTTCAAATGCATAAATTTGCCGAAAATATATAAAATCGATACGACGACGACGACGATCGGCACCGCGGTGCTGATTTCACAAAATTTTTTATCAATAATTCGAACGATTAGATTCACTGTATAGATCCGGAAATACAATCGCGGTTATATTCGATACACGTCAGATATTCATGAATATGAAATATATATTTCTGTTCAGGTGGTGAAGAGGATGGACACGCGCGAATCCAGGGATTCTGTACAACTGACGGATAAAGTCCGAACTCCCAACTCTCATGTGGACTGCAAGCACTAGGTAAAATAACGACCAAGTACACCGATATATATGTACTACGTCCTATGTGTTTTATTTTTTTTTTCATACGTACGTACCTACCGCGTATACGTGTACACACACACGCACACGCACACGCGCGCGCGTACACGTAACACACGCGTAGCGCACGCATCGGTAGCGTTTTGACTTCCCACATTTTCCTACGTCTACGTAATTTATCTGTACATCTATACATACGTACACCGTGTAAATACATAAGTGGTTACATGCAACGCGTATATATGTACTCGATACGTACTTACGTACGTGTTAATACACACGTACGAAAAAGCACACAGCTCGAGGCCGAATATCTTCATTTCCCCACTGCCTAAAACTTCCCCCCTCTCTTTTAACATCCCATTTAATGACTCGTTCACGATTGGATTTCGCCCCCGCCTCCGTATATATAATATATAATAACAGATGGATGTGTGAAAAGTCTGTCGAAAAAAAACGAAAAAAAAAAAAAAAAAAAAAAACCCCACTTTCCGAGTGTGTGCGCTTGAAAAGTATACACATTACACGTAAAAGTGTAACCCGCGTGTCTGTGAATCTGTATCGCATATACGCATAAACATTTTGGTTCATGTCGTGTGATATATTAGGCCTCAGTCGCCCGCCGAAGGCGTTACAAATAAAATTATTATACATTATTCGCTATTTGTAAGAAGTTCTTTTTCTTCATATATTCATATTTTCTAAATAATGGTATTGGTGAACCGATCGTCTAGCCTAACTTTTGGGTATATAATAAGCACAGATCGACATTGCAGATTGTTTTTTGCTTCTCTGCCGTTTTTTGCTTGACTTTTTTCATTTTCGTTGTCGCCGCGGTCAAAGTGCGCTGATGCAATCATTTCGCGTACGCGTTTATTTTTTCGTCTTTTTCGCGTTCCTTTTTTCGGTTTTTTTTTTTCTCGTCATGATTTTTGAGTCGCATACTTAAATCTACGGTATCTATTCATGAGCGTGTACAGACGTGTGCAATGCATACGCTAAATTCATTCGCGGGGATGAGATTTTAATGGAGTGCTAAAGAATGTATAATTTTAACCTTGATTTTTGATGACGACGTGACGAGTTTGAGATTATGACGTGGGATGTATTGGGTGGAAGGAAAAAATGTGCATATTATTAATAATATAAACTAGGAAGACGATGAGAAATTTAAAGATAAAAGCAAAAAACAAACGAGAATTATACAAAAGAAATCCCCCTTGTCAATTTTGTGTGATTTGCAATATCGCATAAATTTGATAATAGATAAAATTGATAAAAAGAAAAAAATCATATGAAAACACCAAAAAAACCTACAGAAGTCGTCATCGTGGATTATTGGGGCATCGATTTCGCGAATGATTATAATACGTGTACGGAATACCCGTACATCGAATAACGATTAATTATTTATTCATTCATTCATTCAGGAATTATAAATTTTGTTTCTTTCGTTTTTTTCATTTTACACGTTGATTTGCGTACACGTGAAGGAATGAATTATAGGCACGGTTTTGATTGTGGGTACACATCGATAGTTTCGTATGCTGAAACGACGATGGATGAAAAATATTTTAGAAAAGATTTAGGAAAACCGAAACTCCATGGAAAATACGACTGGGATGTAAATCGCATAGGATGCGATAACGCGTGCAACGATATCTCTGATGCAATATTACGTTACACACATGGATTACGATTGATGTTAATTGGATTCGTAACTGTCGATAATTACGGCAAATAGTTATACAGTAGATGATTAGCCAGATCATGTTGATTATCTCTCACGGAACAATTATGACAATGTAACGTAATGTTAACGCTCAAGTTTTCCCCTCGCTGGAGGGAAAAAAAATTCCATCCGATTCTGAAAGGAAACGAGAGAGGAAATTATTGAAAAAACAAAGGGTACACCGCACCCTTGCCTCACTTTCTTCTTTCTCAAAAAATTAATTCAGTTACTCTGATTAATTTCATAAAATTCATCGAATCAATTAAAAATCGACCACACGTCCGCGTACGGCAATTATACATCCGAATCAGACGCGCAGTTGCATCCGCAGCTGTGTAACGGGGGGGGAAGAAGAAAAAAATAAAAATAAAAATAATGAAAAAAACACGTTGCAGATGATAAAAGAAATTCTTCAAAACCAGTTATCCCTGCGGATAGGTAATACGGCGATACGCGATAATTTTCTTTTTTCCTCCTTCTCTCTCGTTATCATTCGTTCTATACGTATGAGGTTAACCGCGTAAAAAAGGATTTTCTTTATTTTTCATCCGTTACGTAGACGGCTTACATTTAATACACGTGTATTATATTTTGCCCGCGTATGTAACGACGATACACAGATGCGAGGAGAATAGAATAACACCCCCCGCAGCGGAGAAAAACCATGAAACATGTATCCGTAAGCGCGATATCGATTTTATGTGGTATATCGGTAATTAAGTTATTACGCACCACGTAAACATCCCGCACATCCTATGTACATGTTATACTCGACAGAAGTATGTATTCGAAAGAAGCGAGATGAAAAAAAAAAAAAGTGCCGCACCACGGCGTGAGATTAATAAGGGCGTTGAGTTTATTTAAAAATTTTTATAAACATTCTCGTTATACCAGCGATCCGAGTACGCGTTGTCTCCTTTGTATATGTAACGACGAGAGGGTCGCGGATAACCTTATCGTCCTGCGGTATCAAACATTCGCGACAACTGCAGTCCAGATATGCACATATTATGATTCAATATTTTCTGGACGAGTCGGGAGACGCCACAAAATGCAGAGGAATTGAAACGTTGACGCGCATATACGACTAAAAGTATGTACATCAGAGCAGACGTATGTGGACACTCGTATGTATACGGTACATCGAACTGTACGTACATACGCGTATCTACATACAGTTCCCATATGTATCCAGAGTTCAGAGGTCAAATACGTCAACAGAGTTCGTGTGCTTTAACTCCATACGACTCGTGAGGCACATTACGGTTAGCTGGATTCGTCGTTATTTTATACTAATGTGGGGATCCGCCGATGTACCGGAATCAAAACTCGCGGGTGGAAGAAAAAAAAGAATAGAAAAAAAGAAAAATAGAAATGAAAAAAAGAAACGGATTCGTTCGTTCTTGCAGAGGTAGAAATCGTACGCGCATTCGCGGTACGAATATACATATAATTATACCTACGGGAGTTCGGCAGAGGACTCATGGTAAGGTAAACGGTCGAATTTAATTACGCTAACGAGTGCGTAACTAATTTCAATAAATTCTATCGCGGTTAATAATTAAGCGGATGTACATGCGAGCGACGGTACATGATGACGGACGGAATTATCCGCGTTACATAATGAAATCGTCGTATGTACCTGTAGGATATATCAGGTATGTAATATAGTTGAGTGCATACGAGTGCACGGGTACGTTTCTATTCAAGCGAATATGTAGCACTCGGTATTCTACGAGCGTGTAAAATTTTTTTAATACTTATATATGTATACACCGATGGCAGGTACGTTCGTCAAATTGTTGCGCGGGACGCTTGCGTGCCGACAATTTTTTTTTTTTTTTTTGCACAAATTTATTTTCTCCAATTATTTTTAGGATCCGATGACAAATCCGGCGAAATTCGTTGTCGATCATGAAATTCGATCGGTTGGCGCGCGTCTTGTACCGTTATTCTTGTTTTTTTCGGACGAGGTTCCCGATGCGAGCCTCGCCCAGATAAAAGGTACACGAATTATTCGAACAATATTACGTAATGTATAAATATCGATAACGACGTTGTATCGATAGATTGTAGATAATAGGTGTTTTAAGGTATGTAACGTACGTTGTACACATGTATCGTGAAATTATCGTCGTCGTCGTTATATTGTGAATTGCATAAAAAACGAGTAACGATTATTAATAAAATGATGGAATTTGACGTTAAAAAAACCTCGCGTCCGTATACATGTATCGAGGAGAAGAAGGATAAAATAAAGTACACGGGGACGCGTTCGCAATCGTCGCGGCGCGAATCTCATTCTGTCGCATGTGGGCTCGTAATAATAATACTTGTAAAAATGATAAACGCCACATTCCACATCGCATGATTTTCTCATTACGGTTCATTAAAATTTTCACGCGATACATGCCGCTCCGCACACATGGGTGAGACACCAGCGGGATACCTATGCGGATCCTTTTCTCCTCCGGTTTTCGACAGGGTGCGAAAAAATCCGAAAGTTATAGGGGGAAAGAATTTTTTTTCTCGACCGCCTCGACGCCGTTTTACCCACGGCGCGGATTCTTTTATACATATGATTTGAATTTGAACGATCTTTGAACCGTCCGCGCGATAGGATATATCGCGCTTTATTAGATAAGTGGCGATGTCCTCCCAGCTGCGAGCGCAATTTTGTCATTGTCCGCCGTTGCGGGGTACATAAGCCATATACATGACCGTATCGCGTATGGTACGGCGGACCGCCATGATGGCGATTTCTTTAGGTAGACCTATTACCGCGTCTCGCGGGGTCTGTAGAGAGAAAAATCTACTCTTCAAATGCGACGTGCAGGTGCAGATCGGACTCGTGCGTAACATGCGGTGGTGTATGCATATTTTTATTGTACAAATTTGTGTACGCATTAATTTTAGATCATTAAGATGAATCTCAATTCTGTCTGCTGATATATATGCACATCCTACTCACCAAATCCTTATCCCCGGTGTGCTGCTTTGAATAGAAAATAAGACAATTTATAATTTTACACATCATTGAAACAGCGACGATGCATAACGCAATGCGGCAACGAATGAAATTCGTCGTCGTCGTCGTCGTCATCGTCATGACTGTCGTCGTTCGGATGACGCCGTTCCCGCACCGCGAGATTTATTATATTAATATTACAGATGAAATAATTAAGCGATCGTCATTCAAGGCATAAAGATCACGTTCGTGAGTGATCAAGATTCAATGGAACGGACTGTAGGTTGTAATATAGGTGCGCGTATAATAATTGAAATTGCGCATCCCGTTGCAGCTGTTCAACTCACAATCGTTGTTACGTATTTATTGAATTTTTTTTGTCGCTTTTTCAGTCGTTCAAAGTGCACATTCGTCGGTATATTTCGTGGGCACCCGCGTTGCGACGAACATGTGAATATTTTTGAACGAAAATTTCTTTATTTCATCGATGAAAAACGAAAAATGAGAAAATTGTGAGTAAAAATTTACCTTTGTCGTGGGATTCAGCGCGGTAGGTGTAGACGGCTGTTCCTCGATATCGCTTTTAGACTGATTAATGTATGCGGGGATAAAATATGAAAATACACTCGTTAGTTGTTAATATTCCGATAGGTAATTCCGTGTATCACGTGTACACATGTCAGTCTATTCGGACGTCCTTTGGATCTTTACCTTTTCGTCCAACTCCATTATCGGTGCGCTGCATGAAAAAGTAAAGCGAAAAAAGTGGTACAATACAAAGATAAGATGAAAAGTAGGTATGTATATTTAACAATAGCATCCGTGTCGAGTTTGCGTGATCTAGATCGAATTGGAGCATCGATAGCCGTATTATTTGTATACCGAACACGAGGAATTTTCGAAAATCAGCGCGTGCTCCGGTCAGAATGATCGATCGGTCGATCGTCGTACGTGATGCAGGGACATCAAAATCTTGCGAGATAAGAAGATATAACAATTATTTATTTCTGAGAAACGATCGATACGCGGAATGAAGCAGTCGAAGCTCGTGACAAGCAATTTGCACTTGATGTTATCGCATTTAGCACAGTATCACGAAATCGGCAAATATAACGAACGGTGTGTGCAGCTGAAGAAACGTTGCACAAGAATAACGTAGAACTCGACTCGCCCCGTCAATTCGGAGGACCGAAAATCTCGGCCGATAAAAAATTGAACGAAAAATTTCAAAATATACGGCAGACGAGAAGCTCCACAAGGAGGTATGCAGACGCGCAATATCGATAGGAAGAACAGAAAGAACGATGGAATAAAAGGAGAAAAATTATTCATGGAAATTGCGCGACGCGTACGTTTTACGTAACGCGAGATCTGCGGCGGTTAGAAAAGTTGGAAATTTTACGTTGACGCGGTAAAGGTGCGGGCTCTGGTTACGCGTCTCGTCAAGGGTATCCAGAGGTCGTCTCATCTCCGAAATAACGATCGTTCGGATTTTGAAAAATCTCAATACGCGCGTTAACGAAACAAATTTATGCCTCGATTAATCGACGAGGAATTTCATTGGATAAATTTATGTCATACCCACGCGCGTGCGGGTGTGAGTGTAATGTACACATATTCGGATAAAACGATACGGATAAGATAAAACGTCGTCAATCGCTAATTATGTTTGTGCTACCGGGTGATTTACTTTACAGCCTTTCGTCGAGGGTGTCGATCACTCAATCGTTGACAAACGATCTACGTCGGATTCGGATCATTTTTATAACGCAGAGTCCGGTATCGCCGCGTTCACGGTCGTGCGGTGTGTTTGTTTTTTTTTTTTTTTTTTTTGTTCTCTCTTCCTCTCGCGATGAACCGAAGGTACAACGCGACACGGAAAAAAAAATGATTCGAATAAAAAAAACCGGTTGACAATCGAACGATAAAAAATGAGCCGATAGGTTCAAATTGTACGCACTTCGTACGTAAGTCCCGATTGGTGGATCGGCTCGGCATCTGCAGGTGCCAACGTGCGGGGTGATATATATATTTCGATGTACCTGGTCGTCAACGCACCTGCAGCTAATCAGCGGTGGATCCATTTAGGCAAATCGTATAACGGCATATTAATCAAATTTACGATATCTGGTGTCGTAGCTGTTGTTTTTGTAAGTCATAAATCTGATTCTAATTACGTCTACGACGACTTTTGGTTATCTTGTCAATCGACTGTCCAATCGGGCCGAATATTGAGGCGCGATTATCTGATTGATAAATATAAAATAACTAAAAATACTGCACTAATATCCTCGTGATATCACGTGATCGGAATATGATTCTGTAGCGATACCTGCAGCGTAGTCGGATCACGGATTTTAACGATCCTCCAAGATCTATTGGGAATTTATGGAGTGCATCAAATTACCAACTAATTTATAACTAATATACTCCCTGAGGATGCACTTCACGTGAGTAACTGACCTTCGGAACAGGGTATGGCTATAAATAAAATCATGTGGATGGGGATGAAAAAAAAAGTGTCTGGAATTCTAGTAGTTACTTCATTTCGCTCAGTTTTTTTCATTCCAATAATTAACGAGCGGAGAGAAGTAAACGTAACGGTCTATAACCGTGCCGCACTCCACTATTGGACAATGAAATCTAGGGCGGCAATTGTTGTAATTTCATTTTCGTTACAGACTTTCGTTTCGATATATTTGCAGAGGGATTCTCCGCACTCGTGAATTTGGAAAATAAAAGCTCCGTGAGAGTGGCTCAATTTTTTCCCCGTCGAACGTGGAGACCTTTCTGTAATCCTGAAGGTCGGAGTCGATGGCGAAGCGGAGAACGGATGCCAAAAGACGATCAAACGACGAGGATGAGAATTTACACTTGGACGATTTTAAAAACGCAGAGGTACGAAAAAGTTTTTTTGCCGCCTCTACGGACGTGGAGTTGCAATTTTTTGTCGAGAACCTTTGGTAAGAAATTTGGAAAAAAAAACTGGAAACTTCAACAACCGGAAGGAATAAATTAATCGAAGATCGAAAATAAAGTAGATGTACACGTTATGTAACTTGGTCAAAGTTGCGGTTGGAAGAATTTACCTATAAAAAAGGTCGAAGGGCGAATCGACTTATGACGATAAACTGACCTGTTTGTTCGTTATCCGTAATGCAGGTGCAAAGGGTGCTTTATATGTATATATATATATATACGCTCTACGTATACTCAGGTGTACGATATATCTTTCTACAATGTCGTATAGGTGAAAACTCGTAGTCGGATGGATATGCGACCAGTTCGATTCGTGGCACTGGTGGTTATGCGCGGTTTCCACTCTGTATGGCAACCCTCGCGATCTCGCCACCCCCGCGAGACTACAAGGGCTGGTCGCGGGCCTTGAATACCCAGGGAACGCGCAGACGCGAATCCAGCACATCGTGCACACGTATACAACGCGATAGGGCCAGGGTTTTCGATCGAAATTTCGAATTCGGACAGACTTCCCGAGCCACGTCGACGATTTTTTTTCGGGATTTCGACCGTCGATCGGCCGTCGTCCCAAAGAACGTCTTCGATCCGTTCCGTCCCTCGCCCCGCACCCCACGGCGCTCGGATCGAATGTACCTGCCAAGATCCGCGGAATCGCGTTCAAGGATCGGGTCGAATTGCGTCACGGATTGCGCGATGTTGCGTTACGTTCCGCGACGCTTGCATCTGGGTCTGTGTACATTTTCAGTTTTCGGATCTAATAACGAGTCCCGAAAGTTTCGTCAGCGAACGAGACACCGACCCCCACGAACGAGCGCGGCGAGGAACGTCGATAACGCGGCGTCGGCCACCTCGCGCGTCCACGACCTGACCTCCATACTACCGCTAACGTGTGCTAGCCCGACGCTACCACACTCCTGAGGAAATTGAATTTGGACCATCGCGTAATTAGACGTCGATAAGCCGCGAATTAGTAGGAGTCCACGGTTGGTATTCGGGTACACGTTAATCGCTCCATCGCGTAAAAACTTGCGGTTACATTTCATCTGTCGGGCTTATCGGACATCCGACTCGACAGCGCGATCCTTGATCCGGTGATAGAGATACCTACGTCGTATCGAAACATTTGGGTAAATGAAAATTCAATGAAAAGATTTTCGAACCCCGGAAAATGACGATCGGTCGAGGGTATCGGATGTCACATCGCTCTCTCTCTCTCTCTCTCTGGTGATAAAATTGTTCGGTCTGAGCCGAGGTAGGATAATTTCGACAGAACGAGAGAGATTTCTTCAAAACTTCCACCGCAACTACGCGGATTATCCGAACGGAAACGCATCAGACTAGAGTTTTTCCGTTATATTATCATTGTTGCATCATATACGAGATCGCAACGACCCGACGTCGTGACGTCAGCATGACGGTGTCAAACATAAACGCCACACCCATTTCGCATCACCGTCCGACGACAATGACTCACACATTTTTCCAATTCTTCGAATTTTCTCATTCAGATTCTCGAAGGGTTAAAAATCTTCCACGGCATATACATACGATTAGTGCACGATCGATACCCGATAACGTTTTATTGCACGTACAACGATTGAAAAAACAAAAACAAAAACAAAAAAAGAAAATAAAAACCTCCAGGCGTGATTCACGGTCTGTCTATGTACTACTCGCGTTACATGTAGACAGTGCATACCTTGAAACGGGTCTCGCAAGTGGGTGGAAATTTTTACAGTTAATACGGACAAGTCTCTGTTGCAGCACGTGACTAGAGACACGAACGCGTCGCACGTGCTTTGCGTCGGAAGAGAACCGCGGGAGCGCGAAATAGGAGAGGAGGTACCAAGAATTGATCGAGCCGGCTATCGGGAGGATTACCCAATACTGCGTAATATACCTATGAAAGTAAATCGCTGACTCATTCCCTGTACACGTGACGAGGCATCTTCATTTTTTTTATATACATCTATTTCTTGCTTTTTCTATTTTCGGAATAAACGAGATCCACGGGTCGTTCGCGGGATCTTTTTGATCGGGCCTTCATGACGGTGAGAAAAGAAATTTTCAACCGATACAATTATCGGCTATTTATATCCGATGTAAGTTATAAAATATTACGAGATTGGGAACCCCTGTAAACTTTATATTTAGCTGGCAGTCCAGACGACGACGGGTGTACCATGCGCGTATGTATACGAATGATATACATATATGTAATATGTATACGTATATGTATTTATGTGCACGTAGCCTGTTCTGGGACCGAGGATGACGACATCCGGTTCGAATTTTCGATATACGTATAACACCTGACACTAGAACCCCACCACGGTGGTGGTAGTGAGTTCGAAAGAGGGTTACACCGACGTTGCGTCAGCCTGCGTGGCGTCGTCGTTTTTCCGACGTCCTAGGTCACCGCGAGTCTACATACCTACCCCGCTGTACGGTATATACGAGCGTCGGACGAGCCCCCGAGGTTTTTTTTCTGCTCGAATTGCTTTTTTTTTTTTAATCATATTCATCGCGGCTCCGGAATAAAACGTAAACGAATTTTGTATAACTCGCATGTAAATCAACTTGCAGATCCAGATTTTACGAGGTGGGATCGATCGTGAAAGGAGAAAGAGATAAAAAGAAAAGGAGCGTCCCAATTTTAAACCCAAGGATTGATTATAAACGAGAAAGATGAATGGGAGTTTTTTTTTTTTTTTTTTTCAATCTTCCTTCCGAAATTTCCTGCGTGGGTGAGGGAAACGGATGGGTTTATATATTTGGATTAAAAGCGAGGGCGAGGAATCTCCTGGTCCCCGTGAGGCTCACAGTCGTTTTCGCTGTGACCTTTGCTCTTCGGAGCTCCTCGCAACACGTTCAGCTCTAGGCAACGCAACAGTCGTGACGTCATACCCGCAAGCCTCCGGACACACCCACGCCGACGACCAATGGGAACACGTTATACCGCACGCCGACTCCAAAGCCGACGACGTTGACGCCAGTCGATACCTACGCTTTTCTCATAAACTTTGCCCACCATTTCCGTCACGAATATACCCACCACTACCGCCACCAGACCCTCGTTTTTCCAGCGACGCAACCGCAAAAACGTCGTCGGGCACTCAAAGTCGTATACTAGGTGCGGGCCACCGTACCTTCTATTGACGTAGGTCACCGACTCGTTGAATATAATAAAAATAGTCACGTCATCTGGTCGAACGAGAAAGGTTGCGATCGAAGTAAAAACGAACGAGTTACTTTGTCAATAATAGTAGAATAGAACGCGTCTGGAACGAGATCCGGCTGAAATCGGATTGACCTTACCACTGGACTCTGTTTCGACGACCTCCAATTATCCGCGAAATCTGATCTCCGTCTCATTTGTCACATTATATTTCGCGTTGTACATGACTCGGACTCGAGTCCGACTCCGCCCGGCTGATAAGACGATTGTTGTGTTTTCAAATATTATAGTCGACGGGAATTCGTGTCGTAAAAATTAACAAGCGTATTTGTCCGCCTAATTATTAGTTGTTTATTTTTCCGGATTTACGTAGCGAACCGCGAGTTGGTCGCGATGATTGATCGCTCTCCCAATTTCTGGACGTTTGCTGTGTAAGAAATCACGAGATTAGAAACATCGTTTCTGTGTACATTGTACACGAGGGCGCGAATGTGTGTGTGTGTGTGAGGCGCCTACGGGTATACATATACGTACGTGCATGAAACGAGTGTATCGCTCGCAATTTTCTAAAAATAAAGTACAAATGGAAGGAGGTGAATTTGGGGTTTGTACCGTCTGGAAATAAGTCTTCTGCGAAATTCGAAGACGACCGCGTGCGTTACGGTTACGGTCGGTCAGACTCTAATTGTATCGTGTATGTACGAACGTACGTACGTACGTTGTAAAGTAAACTATACTCTTGAAACACGATTCCAACGTACCTCGACTATCACCGAAGTCGATTCAACGCTAGCTATCCGAATCAAATTCCTTGACGAAAAGTTATAATTATCGTTAGAGAAGCGCGGTCGCTCATTACCCCTACAATAATCCCAATGACCGACGCGATAACTCTGAATTATTATTTATAACAACGCATTCTATCGTCGCGTATTAGGGTCAGACGGATCAAACGAAATTTTTCCACTCATTTCTGAATTTGCTAGATATACATTCGTTACACAATATAATAATTAAGTCATCTGATTATTAAATTCGCTCGATTGCACACACGCAACGCATATGTGTGACTAATGACTTTTTCATTTTCGCACTCCAAATATTGTTGCTTTTAATTAATTTATCTTTTTTTATTTTCCTCTCATTTCCACTTTCACGTACAACATAATTTGCCCAAATATATGTGGGATAACGCGAACATATTATCGCGCGAATAAAACCAGCTGATAGCTGGATCTAAAAATATAAAAAAAAAAAATATATATTACAAACGGACACGCGGAACGATCGCAAATCGCCTTACGTATACGCAAGTTACCCATACCTAATTATGTAACGAACGTTTAAATAACCGAAGGCGTTTTTGTTCTTTTTTTCTTTCATCTTCTTTTTTGTGTTGTTTTTTTTTTTGCTTCGAAAATTTATTTATAAGCTGCAGACCATACGTGCGTTCGCGTGTATTATAAGTTTAGTTCGATGCGTCGCGACGCTGTTGGCACAAAATTCTTCACTAAAATTTTTCACTCTCATTTATACTGTACGCCGAAATACCGTGTATTGTCAATTTGCTGGGTCATAAATTTATTTTCAATAAAATAACGCTGATTCATTGTTCAAGCGGATTGAACGAGTATATTTGTACAGATTATAGAAAAAAGAAAAACGAAAACTCCCTACTTCGTGCTGGTGGAGTTTGAAAATCTCCTTTGGAAAGTTTAAAAGTAAGAGAAACGATTTTTACCCTACAAATCATTTCGCAGGACTCTCGCCGGAATACGTGACCGATGTCAAGTGCTACCGCGAAGACTGCGACTATACTTCGGATCGTTTGTATGAAACCTGGGGTTTATTAACGAAAATTAAATTTCTATTTACAGTATTGTTTAAAGAAAAAAAAAAAAAAATCAACAAGAAGAACAAGAGGTACATACGAAAAAAAAATATATTACTTTATATTCGTTTCATCATCCAACCTCCTTACCCAATTGTTGAATATTTTCATCTCGCGGAGATGACCGATTTTCTCAACCTTGGAGCTTTTTTTACAGGCATAATGATATAACAGGTGAACTCCGCGACAGTATTCGGGATTGATAATTTTCCAATTTAATGTTTGGTGTAATTTTATATTTCCTTACCGCTCTCGCAGATAGAGGAATAGTAGTATCCCTGGTGTAGATAGGAACGTCCAGGTCACTGACGCTGCTACTGATACTCGCCGCTCTCGACATTCCGCCAGGTACCGAAAGTTGAGTAGGTCTCAAGGGATGCGAATCGGCGATGTAACCCTCTCCGAAATCGTCGTCGTCTCGGTCCATCGGGGGAGGCTGTGTTGTACGGTAAAAAAAAAAAAAATAGAGACAAGTTTTATCACGGTTCTCAAAATGATACAATGAAAGGTTGAAATTTGTAAATATTGTTTTCCAATTCCCTGCATTTTGGTAACAAAATTTTTCACATACAAATTATATTATTTAAACCTATGAAACGGAGTGAACACGCGGAACGGGGAACGTTGTGTTAATCGTTTCATAAATGCTCGAAGAAAATCGTTCAACGTATTGTACGACGAGCGCGGGGATCTTTGTAAGTGTAAATGGATTGCGACGAAACGGGTCACTGCATCCTATGTTATTACTTTAGCTCATGCTGCAACGTAACGTTGCGCGGGGACGTATTATTCTCGGAGATTCTCAGTTTATGTTTAATCTGTTCTTTCGCCGTTCAAAAACGTGTTAATCGTCGAACCGGAGACGTAGGCAGCGTCAATAAAATTCGAAC
Organism: Athalia rosae; assembly: GCF_917208135.1. Taxonomy (NCBI): domain Eukaryota; kingdom Metazoa; phylum Arthropoda; class Insecta; order Hymenoptera; family Athaliidae; genus Athalia; species Athalia rosae. Next base: position 11,651,872 of record NC_064026.1, read on the forward strand.
GCTATGACTGAGAGGGAGAGTCCCCGCAGGATTTCCCTATGTCAAATATTCTTGGCAGATGATCAAGGCTACAACCCAGTGAACGCTATGCTCTACCCTTCGAATCAATGAGTAGAATTCAACGATCAAGATCGGTGCAGTGGACTCCGAAATATGTGGAATCGACGTACCGGATCGACTAGATTTTCTTGAGGCTTGATTGAAAGGGAAGGGGGGAAAAAAAAAGGAGAAGACGCGTATGCGGGGGCTCGGCACGTGGATAATCAATCAATCAATCATCTGATCCTTCGGTGACGCGTGCCCGGAATACTGGCAAATCGAATGCGCATATGGATGTAATAAATAAAAACTGCGTAGTATGTACTAGGATTAAATGAAATTCATTAAGGGTAATTATCCACATGTTAGATTCTATGGCGATGAATGGCGCCTGTATGTATAGGTGATAGCTTCGCGTTACGTTGATCACGAGACATGTCGGCGGAATGTATTTTGCATTACTAGTTTTTCTTCGAGTGCATGTGTGTTACAATTCTATTTACGCGATGTGGAACATTGCCATCGAGCGAAGCTGGTTGTTTCTTATAAAATGTCAAATTATCTGGCAGAGAAGCACCGAATTGTAACGTAACATTCCGCTGTTGACAAAATATAATTATATAAAACGCGGGATAAATGAACTTTGTTTGAACACTGCGTATACCGTGGATATAATAATTTGAAGGCTGTACGATGAACCTGCATTCATTTGAATTCATTCATTTTCTTCAGATCGCAAGCGAGTCTCAAGTTTATTCGACACATCTCTCAACGGGATTAGATCACAGCGAGGAGGAAAAAAAAAAAGAGGATGAAAAACAGAAATGCAAGGTCAATTATGTTACTCTTGTTATTTATTAAGGAGTCACTCTATACGATTTACGTAGATCATCGAATGATCGGTATAACCAGTTTAATCTGCGTTTTGTTAAATGAACCAACGTAACGTCCGGACCAACAACGAACTTTGGATGCGAGTCGATCAATGATTGTTTAACACTAGGTGCGCAATCGATAAAACTTATGACGTGAATAGCTTTTATGGTCAGTTGCATAAAGCAATTGTCTACGAGAAGGGAGATGACTGGCTGTTGCAGTCGGTCAAGTTCATCTGGCCTGCGATAGCGGCAAAAAGTTGATGTGAATGAGGAAACCAATGAATATCTGTTAGAAATCAATCGAAGTTCATTGAATTATTGCGGTGAGGTATAACTCGATAATTTACCTGACGATTTTATCCTACGTATTCAAAGATGAGCTGTATATGTACGGGGGGATTGTTGATTTTGTTTTAGATTCGTTAGTAGGCTAACGATGGTTTGGATGTTTAGAATACCACCACTGCTGAACTTTGATTTAGAAATGCAAAGGGAAGGAAAATCAAGTAAAACAACACCCGAACCTGCACCGCCTCGAGAAGATACGTTCTTGAGACTGAGCTAGAGGACGCGGATCGTCGCGACGCCGACGTCGACGTGAAATCTCTACGTCGGTTTGCTAAATTTAATTTAACTTAAATTTAACACAGGGCGTCGTCGTCAGGCGAGCCTCCGCCGCATCCGATGAGAAGATATATTAGAGAGATTTCAAATTTTTCGCTCTTTCGCGCATCCCCCTGCGTCAAAACCGTTATAGCTATACCAATTTTCTCTGACCATCGAAGACGTAACTCTATTTCGAGGATTTTAGAATGAAAATTCACCAGCCACAAACCGCTCAGAATAGCTTGTACCCTCCGCCATTCAAAAATCTCCCGGCGATGATAATTTAAGGATTTTAAACGGGTGTCGGATAATCAGGAAATATTTGACCGGCGGATATTATTTTCAAAATATCAAGGTCGATAGATCCGAATGCGATATGCGTGAACAAAACATATTTACCGAAAATTCTGATCGATGAAATTTCAAGATTAAAATGAATTTGAAGCAAACTTAAATGAGTTTCTGATACTTCTTTTCAGTATTTCTATTTTCGCTCAGCGCGTAAATAACAAATTGGTATGCAAATCCCGTGATTTTGTTTATTTTTACATTTGAAATTTCCACTTAAAGCATATTTGTCACTGAAACTACGTCATATAGGGCAATGTTCACATCAATTTTACTCCAATGCTCATGGTAAAAGTTACAATATGCGAAATGACAGACCGATGCGTTGCTTGCGCATTGTGCAATAGAATCGCACGGGATGAATTTTTTTTCTCTGCGATTGGAAAGTGAAATCAGAGCAAAAATCTTACAGAAATTTTACAGTTTACATTTTCCAGGTTTATAAAGCTAAAAATTTAATATCCTTAATCAGCTTCATTCTTTGTTACATTGGTAGATTCATTTCAAATCGTTTTTGTTGTTTAAATCGCCTTCGATCAGCATTTCGTGTTTATCGCTAATTTAACTTTCTATTCTAATTTCAAGATCTACTGACTCTTGTTATTTTTGAACGAAAATATCCTCCATTCTAATGGATTTTTAATGACATAATATATTCCTCTCATCTGTTGATCTACCTTCCCAATTTCTGTAGCGGGAAATACTTTGGAAAAACAGCTAAATTACAGAGTGCAACTTTTGAGTGCATCACATTTGTGCATCCTGATGTCGGTCATGACATCTGACGACAAGGTATTGAACTTTGATCAAAATGCAGTACGAACTTACATATCGTCGTACAAAAATGAATTTTCATATTTATCACAAATAATTGCGACGTTATAATATTTGGGACATTCGGTACGGCAAAATGTTCTAAAGTGTTGGACATGGACATTGCTTGACGACTCAACAATACTCACGTTTATGTTGGAAAAATGATAACCAGATCTTTTCCTTAGGCAGGTTCTGCATTCTAAACTTCCACGTAAAGTTCATGTTACACCAACGGATTCAATTCCAAATTTGGAAATTCTCAAATCTTCTTTATTCGTCTCAACAGAATAATTTTGTGCGCAAATGTAAAAGAATCCTCTTGCTTATTGTTAGTTGATAGATGACAACGATGACGATGTTCTCACGTGCGTTATTAACGTCTATCAAAATCTGATGTATCCCGTATAGGATAGCTGTTAGTCTTTAGATTATAGTAAAACAAGGAATTAGTATCAAACTGCATGAAAACACTTTTAATCACGAATTCTATAGGGCTCAAATTGTTTATTTTTCACGGGAGATGTAAGCCGGAAATGCCAATGTTCTTACGTCCGTACGTATAAAAACAATAAACAAACATGCCTTGATTCGTTTTTTAACCAGAAGGGTGCGTAGCTGAACTTCAGCTGAACCACAACTGAACTTATTGGGGAGCGTAAAGATGGCTGATAGCACCGAAAAAAGTGACAATGTATCATTAGATTTAAATGATGATAAACAGAAAGGAGTATGCGCCATCAGGCCAGAGTAAGAGGAATAATTAACAAACAATATTTACAGCTACTGGACAGGAATGTCATTCGCTGATTTTAACAATATAATAAAAAGCACCTCATGGTTGAAATCTAGCCTCAATATCCCATGCTTTCGATCGTCAGAATTTTTTGAATCTCTACCGATTTTTTTTCTTTGATTTTGTCTTTCTCTTCTTATAGATTCATAGTAAAAGATCATGTCAGACTCTTAGCGGAGGAGTGCTTGACAGAGGCTGATAAGGAAAAAGTAGCACTTCAGTTAAATGATTCGGTCATCGAGGAGTCTGGGGAAGAGCTCGGTGAACAGCCATTGACAAAAAAACCCAAGTTTGATGACAAGAAAGACAAGCTTCGAGGGCAAAACAAGGCTCGTGCACCTCCATATAAACCTCCAAGAGATGCGAACATCTGCCCTTGGCTTGTGGACCAGGCAGTCGGAGAGCCTGAAAGAAAATGTGACAAACGTTGCCAGTTTATGCATGACCGAGCAGAATATTTGAAAATAAAACCTCCGGATATAGCAGAGAAATGTTTTTTCTTTGAGAGAAACGGTCGGTGCCCTAGAGGTGTTGCTTGCAGAATGGGTGGCATGCATTTGACTGAAAGTGGATTGAACATCGTCGATGAAGAAAAGTTTGAAGAGTACAAAAAAAAACCACCAGCTACAAAAAACCAACTGCCAAAAGATTTGCAGAACAAAATTAGAAAACATGCGTACAATTTTTCTAGAGCTGAGAAGATTGTCAAGGCCAATGATGCAGCTAGGAAAAACAGAGCTGCTAATGTCGAAGATAAAATAAAGAATGTAACGCTGACTGCAGATGAAAATATTAGAGCTGAAACCAATGGCAACCTTTCTCATACAGGATTAGATGATGACTCAAAAGTTCCTCTGATAGATAACTCAACAAAATTCTTTAAAGATTCATCACTCACTAAAGAAGAACCCAAACTTGGGCCGGTCTCAGATTATGATACAATCAAGGAGTTGCCATCTGAAAAGCGACAAATCAATTGGAAAGACAAAATCTTGTTGAGCCCGTTGACTACCGTCGGCAATCTTCCGTTTCGTAGAATCTGTAAGGAATATGGAGCAGATTTTACTTGCGGAGAAATGGCTCTAGCTCCAAAGTTATTGAAAGGTGCCAACGAAGAATGGGCCTTAGTAAAGCGTCATGAATCTGAGGACGTATTTGGTGTCCAAATATGCGGCAATAATCCTGGAGTTCTTGCAAGATGTGCGCAAATGTTGGAAGACGAAATAGAAGTAGATTTCATCGATCTCAATCTGGGATGTCCAATCGATCTTATCTACAGGCAAGGAGGTGGCAGCGGAATGCTCAATAAATCAAACGTCTTGGAAATCACAATCAAATCCATCAGTCAGGTGCTATCGATTCCCCTGACTGTCAAAACTAGAATGGGAGTTTATATGGATAAACCAGTTGCTCATAATTTAACTCCAAAGTTTCGTGACTGGGGAGCTTCTATGATTACGGTGAGGGATAATAATGTGAAAGAAATATTTGGAACCGAGTATGATTATAATTATAGGACAAAAATCACATCTCTGTGGAAGATTTGATTCGAATTTTTTAATTAAAAATCATTTTTAGGTCCACGGCAGGTCTCGAGAGCAGAGGTATACAAGGATGGCAGACTGGCAATATATTGAGAAGTGTGCTGCTGCAGCAAAGCCGATTCCTATTTACGGAAATGGAGATATATTATCATTTGAAGATTACCAGACAGCGAGAGAAACTTGCCCTTCTATACAGGGTGTTACTATAGGACGTGGTGCTTTAATTAAGCCATGGATATTCAACGAAATCAAAGAACAAAAAATTTTAGATATTTCCAGTAGCGAAAGATTCGAGATCATTAAAAAATATGTGAATTATGGACTCGAACATTGGGGTTCTGACACTCGTGGCGTGGAGACGACAAGACGATTCACGCTTGAATGGATGTCGTTTTTGCACAGGTGGAAAATCTATGACTGAACTGCTGAAGAAGTAGCAACGAAACGAATATTCAAATATTTGAACGGCCGTCTCATTTCTTTGTCCAGGTATATTCCGGTGGGTATTCTGGAACGACCGCCTCAAAAGATAAACGAAAGGCCGCCGTACTTCCGAGGTAGAGATGACATGGAAACGCTATTGGCCAGTTCAAATTGTGCGGATTGGATAAAAATATCGTAAGATCGTTATAGATATTGTCAGACCACGTATTACGAGTGCATATTTTCCCTCGACTAGTGTGCAATGTTAAATCTTTGGACCTCCGATTTTTCAGGGAAATGCTACTCGGCAGAGTTCCGGAAGGATTCCATTTCTTACCGAAACACAAAGCGAACTCATGGAAATAAAAATCCCCCACACTTTGCTTACTATTTGTACAAAAAAAGAGCAGACCGTTACAAGTAGAAATAATATCTTATAGAAAGCGCTGTCATTTTTTGATTTCCATTCACGAATTTCCGTGCTACTACGAAAAGCCTTCGATCAATTGACGTGAAGTCATTTGTTGTTAAGATAAATATCATCAACGACCTTATTAGTAGCAGCAGCAGATCACACTGATTTTATTATTCTCTTATCGTTTTCACTTCAAATTTATAAACGATGAATTATTCAATCATCATTTTTTAATTATTGATATAACGTGATAGCAATTTTTTTGCGGACATCTAAAAAATAAAACGCATCACAAATAATACTCGCATATCGCCGAAGTATACACGTCTTGAAAAATATATTATCATCTTCCAACTGTTAATAATGTCCGGTTATGTCACCTAGGGTGGTAACAGGCCACATGCATTCGCACCCACTTGCGACTTGTCTAGAAAAGGGCTCCCAACAATCGCTGTCCCAGCGTCGTCTGACCATGAACAGGGTTTTACTTCTCTGAACACAGTGGAAACTGGGGTGGGCGCACATCTGCATCAAGACCAAAAACAACACGTGAGTAAAGATCAATTCTCGTTTTGGTGGAGACACGTAAAAATTTCTCAAAATTGATGGAAAAGAATCTTTTACTTGTTGCGCAGGTCTAGCCAAGGCTTGGACTCGTTCCGCGAAGGAATAGCTCTTGCAATAAACTTCGTGAAAATGTGGCGGCTGGTACTCGTGCTGATCATCCGTTAGCTGAACTGTCTTAGTTTTGGTTTGACAAAGGCTTCGGTACTCCTAAAAACGAACAAAAAAAAAAAAAATTAAGCGTTTAAAGCTACAGCAACGAATAGCTACAGATATTCAAGCACGTTCTCACCGTAGACGACAGCGAATTCCGATCGTCCCTTCGAATTTCTGGGAGGTCTTCGTCGTTGGATAAGACGTCTTCGAGATCATTATTGCTGTAATCATCTTCAGGAAGGTAGAAAATGTCTCGAAGTCCAGCCGTTGGTAGAGATGAAGATAATTTCGAGGTCCGCCAAGGGTCAACATTGTTCATCTCACCAGGGGGCTGAAGCTGAGGGAGAAATCGCCTTTGGAAACGTTGAGTAAAATTTAATTTCTCTGCCAGTACACCGGACATGCAGGACAAAACTAGCGCGCTGATTACCTGAAAAATTCAAAAATCAAAATAATCAGAACCGAATAATTTTCATACCGCCACAAATGCGATCGATATGTTTTGCACACGCGTCCATGTTTATACGTATTCCACAATACGTAATATTATCTGTACACACTACACGCGCATGGATGGATAATGCGACTCGCACAATTTGAAGGCCGAATCTCGTTGGTTCGTCGACGTCCATCAAAGCTATCGACTCTGCGGTACATGACGATTACATTAAGACCGAAAGACCGGACGTGCTACGGCGTCCTGCACGTGTCAATATGCTGCAGCATCAATAAACCGGGAACTTTGACTAATTTCGAGATCAAAGTTGAGTCATTAATAATTTTTTTTTTCTCCTATAAAATTCATGCACATTGATAACCGTTGTGGAGTGCGCAGCAGTTGCAGCAATGAAGATATTTCTACTTTAATATTATAACTCGTGTCGGTTGAAACTAGATTTCCGAATAGCAAAATTGCTAACAAATTTAAATCAGTGCGTATCCGCTTCTTTCATTGTACGCTCAATAGCGTACATAGTATAATTCGTTAAAACTTGTCGTAGCGTACGTATAATGCGTTCAGTTGAAAATTTCCGATAAACGAATCCCGAGCGGTGTTTTCTTGCTAAAAAAAAACCTCAACGTTTCAAATCACCGCGTTGCAGTTAAAATATATAAGTTAAAACCAGCAAGGTCATTTTTGATCGGCCCGAAGTGACGCAAATTATTCTTCCCCTGGAGGAACGTTCTATTAATTTTATACGAGGGCTCTCCCGATTCATACCTCGCATAAAGCAGTTTAACGCTATCGTAGAAAAACGGAAGATCGTTTAGTAACGTGGACATAATTCGATTATCGTTCTAACAATTAAACTTTAGACTAATCTTGCGCAACAAAAAGCAAAAAATACAAGATTACAGACGCGGAAGCTATACATATGTATAGATTATTTCATACACGTTCATCGAATTCACCTGACATTGCGGATTTTTTATCTTTTCACAATCCACATTTCCTTTCCCACATTTCATCATCGATATCCTGATAAATGCAATCATAACGTCATGCGTCATTTAAATGGTGAAATAATTCCTGCAGTATTGCAACGACTTGAATTTTTTTTTTTTCTTCTTCTTTCCATTATTGTAAAGCGACACAAAAGTTGTTCGGGAACAGGGTAAGGAATAATGCACAATAGAAATAGAAGAAAAAAAAGAGATGCATATTACATGCACGTGCAGTATATCCTCGACAACAATGATGCGACAGGAATTAGACGCTGAAAACTCATCGGTTATAAAATTTCAGGTGCATGCGTGTGTACGGAATAATCGTAGCAATTTAAAAGCCACATGAATACGGGCCTTCTTTTTGTTTTATTGTTTTTTTTTTTCTTTTTTTTTTCAACGATTCGCGCGGGGGCGTAAAGCTGCACATGAGTGGGACAAGTTTGAGAAAATAAGGTAGAATTTTTTCTGAAGACGAATATTAAGGTACGGTCGTACTTGTGTAACGTGTAGAATAACACGACGTTCGTTATAAGTAGGTATACAGCGAAACGGTGGCTACATAGTTATCCAATTGACGGATAGCGCAGAGAACCCCGTCGTTCCTCTGACTCTTCGTACAACACGTATTTATACCTATGGATGTATATATGTACATAAAAACGCAGATATAGAGACGGGAATGAACGTAATGTAGTAAGTAAGCGACGGTTGAGGTGGTAGTGATTCGTTTGGTTCAGTTAGCGACGAACTTATAGGATCATCCGACCTGATCTCTTCTCCGGTGCCTTTCAGCGGTCTGATATTCCGGGTGATTTCAATCCCTACGATTAACACATCTGCACGCGGTTAAACGACGACGTTACGATTAGTGACTGCGGAAAACAATGAAGAATAAACTGGGTATCGCTATTTTTTTAACGAAGAATTAATCTCAATGGCATAGGGCTGAGAATTCAAACCGGATTTTGAATTTAAAAGAAAATTGAAGTCCCCGTGGTGATTTTCTTTATTCATACGCGGTGCCTCGATAGCGATATTATCGAGTAGTTCGTACTTTATTTTATTTAACGTTCATTTACTAGTTTGTTGGTTTTTTCGAATAATTTTTTTGTTCTACAGTATATCAGCAGCAACACTTACGATTGTGCAGTACGACGAAATAGTTGAACAAAATTATACGCTTCCGGACTTAATGGTCATGTGGTGACATCAGTGCCTCGAACAAGTAACGATTTTATCCCCCTGTATAGCGTATATGTATAATATTTTAGACAATTGAAAAAACTATTCTATCATTTCTTTTCTATTTCGAATTTCTTCGATATGTGAAAATTAATCGACAGTTTAAAAACTTGATATGGCAACTGATTTGTGTCCCGATTTGTACCCGGTTGGATCAGTAAAAGGATCAGCTGCAGCATCTGACGGGTAAGCGTGCCAAAGAAGATAGCGTTATTCTTACTATTTTCTCTCACGAACTCAAACCCCGTTGATTCGAAAATCATTGGAACGATATCCAATCGTGAGATTATAACTTTATACGTACATCATCTCAGAAATGTAACGATAATTGTGGCGTATTCGATCAATTATTTAATTTAGCACGAGCAATTCAAGTTTCTTTTGATTGAACGCGGTCTTCGCAATTAAAAATTATTCATTCACATCGAATATAAGGTGTATAGTTTGCGAACAATCAAAACCCATGACAATGAATCGGATATGCGAGTGTATAAAATAACGTTCAATTATCTATCATACTTTTTTTTTCGCAATGATTATGAATCCCTTTGTCTTCGAAGAACTGTTTATTCTCTGGTGCAGGGATCTCGGGTATTATAATAATTCTTGCATTCTTCTAAATACCGGGCTGCTACTGCGTAACCTGTACGTAAAATATGCTATAGATATACCATAAATATGTGGCTACCTACATTTTATTTTACACGCATCTACACGCATGAAGACTTAGGTGTGCCATGACACAGGGGTCAATTGATGGTTAACTCCAACCGTTTCAAATGACCGCGACTTTCTGGTAAATTGTTTTTTTTCTTTTTTCGCGAAGCGTTGAAAAATTGAGAATTGAATAGAAAAAAAAAGAAAAGAATCATTTCAGAAATGGCGTAACGTCAGGTAGATCGAATTCAACTAATTGGATGGGGAGAATTTTTTTTTCAGTTTCAATCAAAGCGAACGACGACCAATCCTAAATTTGTACTTGTAAAATACAGAGCAAAGTCTGGTGGCCGATTGTCGTTCGCGTAGTTTGCAGAAGATCTCTCATTTATACACCTTATGTTCTTGGTTTGTGATAACACTTAGAATCCTCGTTCGAATTGACCTGCACGACGCTAGTTAGTGATCGTTTTTAACGGTTACACAAGTACACCGCATTAAATTTTCGGTCAGATTCATAGAATCTCTAGAGTTTTATAATTATTCTAGTTAATTTTATTTATTTATTTATTTATTTTTTCAAAAAGGACGCGATAACCCTCGATTAACGGTGTCAATTTTACATAATTCTACATCCTATCAATTTTACGAGGGTCATCTGATTGGTCGAATAATTAGGGCTTGTTTTGTTCCGCACCGTTTATACGGATGCCGCAGAGGCCTTAAACGACGTCCTTCATAGTCAGATCTTGAGTTCTTTTTATCAAGAATTTTATCCTTGAAAAAATATCAAGCTCGAGTACAGTTATGGCCATACAATCTGTACCAATACACCATAGCTACTCAATTCTTGCGAATGCGCTTCCTTTGCGCGTCGAAGTAAAAATGGAATAGAAAATGGAAAAATATATATTGCGAAATATGAAAATCGGGCGACGTCGATTTTCGCGTCACATCCAGTGTCGTTTTACGGACGTCACTAGGTATACGTAAGTATACGACGAAGCGAACGTCTTGGCTATCAATAGCGACTTACAACCGGTGCGCTTTGTGGTCGATTTGATACCCGCAATTTTGGGCTTTTGCAGATCAAGTGGGCATGAGAAATTCGTGGGCGAGGAAAAAAAAATATTCGCCTCATACGTCACGTAGGTAGACAGTAGGTAGCGGTGGTTTTGAGTGGTGCTATATCTTTGCAGTTGATAAATCGCTCGAGTATGATGTTATATGACGCGCGTATTTTACAACACCCTTCCGATATCCGTCACTGATCGCCAGAATCTAATCCCGAATTTTATGCAATAAAACCGTACACAGATTAAAACCAGATCGTACAACGAGCGACGCCAAAATATGAAATTATCGAATATGAGTCATGATTTTCACAGGTTGTTCGAGGGCTGTAATTCGTCGATATTATATATACATCGGCCGGATCGAACGATAAGAAAGGTTCGAAAAGATAAAATTTATGACTCAGTCGTAAAATGACACGAAAAACGAACGCTTTCAACAGCGACAACAAAAACAAGAACAGGGACAATGAAAAGCGGTTGACAGACGGAAGGGCAGACAAACATTCGTTCGTTATTGGTTTGGCTATTTTTAGCGTACAGGATAGAGTTCACCCCCCTTGGTGTCTAAATTTAACTCGTGAGGCCAATCCAGAATCGCAATTATTCTATTTAGATGACAAGCGGTTTGCCAATTTAGAAATATTCCGTCACGCGTTTGAGAGGCTTCGCGGTACAGAGATTGAAAGCTTCGAGTATCTGCCCGAGCGAAGCTTGGTCATATTTATAATATACTCCGCTATAAAATGTGTCAACAGTTTATTCTCAACGTGATCCTTTTATCGGAGAATATTTTCAAACCACGCGCGCAATGTTGACGAGAGATTATCGTCGCACGTGTGTATTGTCGAGGGCAGGGGGTCCGTTGTTGCACCCTAAGTGCCTGCAACCCGTTCAACACCCATGTATGCTCGGTTTCTCATTTACAGAGGCAAGATGAGGCAGCGAAAGACGGGGGCGTTGAGCGCCGCGGCGCCAGTTTCTACGACCGATGGCCAATTAAAGTTCCAAGACACTAGATTCTTGACAACTCTGGTACTGGGAAGAAGCAGGTAAGCTCGAAAGAATTTTTTGTTTGTTTTCCATGCGTCGTAAGCAACTATGGAAACAAAATAATAACATTATAATCATTTTATAATCGATTAAATTTAGCTGTAATTACTTCACGAACCCTTAGATTTTAATTACTCATCAATCGCGATAGAATCGATACGAATATTTGAAACAAAAAAAAAAAAAGCCAGCTTTTATCACCGCTCATCCGCCCATCACTGCAGATTTTCGTTTTAATCCTCGTGCATGGTGTCCTAAGAGAATCAAGATGAGGATCTCGGAATCGGACTTGAATAGAGAAATAAATAAATAGATAAATATTCGCACTCTCTTGTCTGTACACTCGCATAGCAATAAGATTTCAATGATTTTGCGATAAGTTATATTTTACGTGCTACCGGAAATAATTTCTAATTACGTGCGTTTTAGCAATCAGTGAAACACAATTCTCATCACATGATAATATTACGACCTATCACGCGCGTTGATTATTATCAATTTATATTTGGAAACTTTAAGCATGGCGCTTTACTGTACACGTTTTGTATTTTCGTTTATTTATTCTTTTAAACATTCGAGTTGTAGGCGATGAATTTTTTTTTCTTCTTTTTCTCTCGCCACGGGGTTGTGAAAAAGTTTCTCTTTCGCTGACGGTTCAATTAACATGATATTATATAATTATTCAAACAGAAGTTCGACATAAGCCAATACGTAATATACCAATAAAAAAGAATTCGATTGTCCGTCATAATCAACTTACGATAAAATACATTTTGTATATTTGATCGTCGTTTTTATTATTTTCTTTAATTATATGCGCTGGTGGTTGACGAGGGTGGATGAGAATCAAAAAATTTATCATGTAATCGTGTGACGTCTGAAGCTTTGAAAATAGAACTGGGCCTAGATGAGATTTCCCGTCGTATTTTATACCACCCCATTACATCAGTAAATCGGTTTTTCCTTTTTTTATATTTTTTTTTTACTTTTTTTTTTACTTTGCCTACGCAAAAACGAAAATGCCATAAAAATCTTTGTGTAAATACTAAAGCGATAACCCGTCCGTGAAACAGAAACCATATCACATTACCCCGTTAAATTAATTGAATTTTCCAATCGTACTGATTCAAACGAAGAGAAATCACGTCTGTCTGATTCTAAAATCTATACAATTAACAAACCCAGCAACCGACAATCGCTTCGCTACAATCATCACCCGCGTGGTTATGCGAATAATACGGTAAAGGACCGACGACACAAATCCGCATTTGAGGTCATCCGATCCACCCGTCAAAAGCTTTTTGATACATTTTTTTTTTTTTTTGCTGCGGTAGACAAACTTTACTCACCGGAACTGTCATAAATCGTTCACGTGATATACGACAAGATTCAAGGGCTCGATATCCACAGCCCAGAATATCTGCAGCTCTGATTTTATCTGATTTAATTTCTTTCAGTACTGTTTTTTTTTTTTTTTTTCATTATTATACGCTCGCAGCGTTGGCTGAAGAGTTCAGGCTCGCATATTTCTTGTGGCGCGCAATCGGATTTCAAATTTTCAATTCCTCTACGTTGTTGTTCGTATACTTATATGTATCAATACCGTTATCGTCGATAATATCATCATCATTATTTATTACATACTGGTGCATCAATACCTTTGCATCCACGTGTGTTTTATACCTATATCGCGTAGCATGGCGAGATAATTACGTAGATGGAGAAGTTATTTGATTTAGAGAATAACACGTGGATGAGTCAGGTGGCTTATAGCCTTAAGGTACACGAGATATATTCCTTTTCCGTAGATATACATAGTGGAAAGCAATTAAATGTATTCGTTTAATCCGAGAGTAAATTGCTGCTATAGCGTTCTTCTCGACATAATGTATGTACGCACACGTATTCGATCGTAAAACGCACATTGTTACCTTTCATCATCTTTTTCACAGTGATAGCGATTGTTGATAGAGATGTTACAGAGCTTTCAGATCTTCGCCGATCTTTTGCGAGTTGAAACTCATCATTTTATTATCTCCTTGCACGCGCGGGGTCTTTGATCTGCAAAATAATAATAAACATAGATTTATAAATTCACTAATTTACAAATATGCCTGCGTATGCATATGTTGAGATGTTTTACATTTAGACACAGGTGTATTATAGATCTTGTGTGCATTTTTATATGTATAGGTATATGTATATTATAACTGCAGGCTATAACTGGAACTAATAATATGAGATATAGGTATCCCTGTAGGTATTAAACTCATACCCTTGTACAGTAATAGATGAATTCCAAGTATGTATATTCAACCAATTCCTAGAGTTCTCGATTCTGCAAAAATTTCAAAATATTATCTACAAACGATAACACAGTGTTTGTTTGTTTTCTTTGACTATGACCTTTTGCTTTCCAATTTCACGCTGCATTTCCCCCATGGCCAAGGTTATCGATTTTAAAAAAGCATGCTAAAGTATACGTATACCGCAGGGCATGTTCCGTATCAGCCCAACTATACCTCTCCACCCCACTACGTTTTTATTTTTCTAATTTTTTCGAATGATGGAAGCATTTATTTATTCCTAAGTGTTCGATATGGAATAATTTGAAAATTAAATGTTCCATAGCGATTGATATCCTTCCATGGTCATGAAGCACTTGAATTGAACTCTGTATGACCTGAAACAAATGAAAAAGAAAAAAATAACGATAGGGTTGACATTGAGTTTAAATATCAAGGAATATGCTGTGTTCTATGATCTGCGTAACAAAATACTAAGACGTTCAATGATTCGATGAAAGAAGAGCATCGTGTTTGGGCCTTGATATTATATTTCGGCTATACCGCGTGTGGGGGGCAACTATCATGTGTAGTACGCGGTATTTTTCCTTGTTAAAAATAGCGATATTCGGTAGGCATAGCTCGGAGCTGTGGACAGACAGACTCACATACACTTGGCTTATAATGCATGCGCGTATGAATGTGAGACAGGTGGATATTAGAAGAAGCCTGAAACTGCTAGCAGCAACAGCGGCAGCAAGAGTTCTCCGAGTAACGATTTCATATCTGCAGAAAGATATCCCCGGACGTATTGCCTGCGTGTTCACCGGGGATATTCCGACAGAAGCCGTTTCGCCTGACAACAAACCAATGCGGGAGTTTACCAAGTCTTGCGCATACCAATCGTAACTGCCAAAGCTCAGGACGGGGTTCCAAACACTCGCGGCTCGGCACTGCATTAGCCTACAAAATGGCGTCGGCGAGTTCTACTGCGGTCGTACAGGGCTGGCCCAATACCAAAGACGATTACGACCTCAAGGAAGTTATCGGTAATTATCCATACATAATCACTCGTTAATACGCCGCTGTCATTTTCGTTGTTAGTTTTGAGGTGAGAAAATTCTTAAAATTCAAACCAATACAGGGTCGTTTTAAATCCCCGTATGACATACTATCTCGGTTATTACATAAAAATGATGTGTTCTTTGTGATTCGGTGGTTTTTAAAATACATTTTTTACTCATCTAATAATAAATTTGGTTATTATTAGTACACGGCAGTAATCAACGCCGTATATTTTAGCGTCAAACCGGCAGTCGAGTGACCTAACCTAGTTCCCAAACCGGACTAACCGATACAAACTTATCTGACTGGGGTCAATGCTTTTAACAAGGTTAATAAATATTTTTTCGTCTGTGTGTGTATTGTTGTCACGTTCCAAAAGGAACGTCCCCCCCCGAAATTCCCCCCGTCTTATAAATTCTCTGCCCACGCTTATCCGTTAAATACCTAATTCATTTTTATTACACCGACATGCGCTGGCAACATAAATGTTTGTACATCTTAATTTGCTGGTAGATTACCACCAGGCAAATGACTATTAATTTGATAAGGTTCTACTTTTTACATTGTCTTATGTCTGTTGTGTATTCGCATTTATTTGACACCGTATAGCTCCACCCATACTTATCAGTTGACAATCTTGTCCTTTCTGTGTTACACTTGCTTAATTAAATTGAGTTTCAATTACGAACGACCATAGGGGCAGCTCAAACCGCATGTGGCTTTTTCTTTAGTCTCTTAACAAGATTTGATTGTCAAGTATGTTGTTGGATACATTTCGACTTGTTGTTACTACACACATGTGATTCTTACTCGAGGAAAAAAACTAACAAAATACGGCATCTATGTCAAATGATTCACCGGACGAATGAATTTTCCAGAAGCGCCAAACTCGATAGATTATCGTAAAAAAATTATTTGACATTCACAAATAAATAAAATAAAATAAACTGCGTAGCAAACTGTATTTGCCGCATGCATTTAAAGGGCGAGAAGGGGGTTCGATCGTCGGCCATTTCTGGAGGGTCGATATGTACACGATTTTTATACATGTTAAAAAAAAAACCTGCAGTATATGTATACATATAAAGCTGTTGCAGTTACCGGAATTTCATTGACGGTACAGCTTTTTAAATATTTGTTCAGTCCTTTAGAATTTTTTGCTAGACCCCAGACCGATGGTGGTCTATTGTTACTGGTTCATAATTTAAATATTCAATTATCTTGATTATGACAGCATATTTTGTAGTAATGCTCCTTACAGATTTGAAAAGTCTTTACAGGCGATTCAACAATCACACTGTCTTGTTAATTCACAATTCAATGTTCTGTTCAAGGTGTTGGAGCCACCGCTGTAGTACATGCAGCATTTTGTATCCCACGACAAGAAAAATGTGCAATCAAACGAATAAATTTGGAAAAATGGAACACAAGCATGGACGAATTATTGGTACAAATTCGCAAATTATCTGAATCTCTGGTCAATCGTCTTGTCTCTTAAAATTCATTGATTATTCGGATGTCGTTTTTTCTTTTTTATAGAAAGAAATTCAAGCGATGTCATCTTGCAACCACGAAAATGTGGTAACCTATTACACCTCTTTTGTGGTGAAGGAAGAACTCTGGCTTGTTTTGAGGCTGTTGGAAGGAGGCTCCCTACTTGACATAATTAAACACAAAACGAGAACTACAAATTGCAAACATGGGGTCTTCGACGAACCTACAATAGCAACGGTACTTCGAGAAGTACTGAAAGGTCTAGAGTACTTTCACAGCAATGGTCAAATTCACAGGTATTGACAAACTTCAAATTTATTTACTAATCTAATCATTCGAATCAATAGACAATTAACTATCATACATATTCTATTCTAATTGTGAGAACTCAGAAATCGAGACCATTCAAATTCAATAATTTAAATGTAGATTAATTTTTATTTCAACAGGGATATAAAAGCTGGTAATATATTGTTGGGAGAAGATGGCACAGTTCAAATAGCTGATTTTGGTGTGAGTGCCTGGCTTGCGACGGGGCGGGATCTGAGCAGGCAAAAAGTGCGGCATACTTTTGTGGGAACACCATGCTGGATGGCACCTGAGGTCATGGAGCAGGTGAGAGAGGAAAGTTACACTACAATTTCTTAGCCTGCGATTGATGTGTTGAAATTAATAATGCAATGAAATCCTCTACATCACAAAGAATATGCCATACATTCTATATCGTTGGAAAATATGTAACACAACCTGGCTAGAGTTATGAAACAAGACATGATTCTATAATTGCTTTTAATTCTATGTCTGCGTGTGGTACTTACTTCTATCGAAGCATTACTTCTGATCAAAGCATCCAGTATCAACATCCGTTTGTGCAGATTTGTGAAAATATTTCTTACGTAACTGTACGCTATTGGATAAGTTGTTGCACGAACCAATAACAGGCTTCGAATAATACCTAGCTGTAATGCAATATTCCTAAGATTTCGGTGAGACATGTCTTTAAAAAAGGTACTGGAATCATATCAGACTAGATTCTCATCCCCTAACTGCTTGTAACTTTCTTATGTGTTTCTCGAGTTTGCATTATGGCCAGAATGAATGAATTGGTAAATAAATCTTTGCAATGCCAACAACAATTGAGGTCTATCTATACTTGCACTTCGAGTCCTGTTGGACTAAATTCAAACAGGTGATGAGTTAAAATTATAAAATTATTACGATTCTAAGCATCTTGAACGCTACTACATAAAAATTGGTTCGACGATGCAGAAACTCATATACTTTCAATATTACGGGTCCAAAATTTAACGAGAAGATTTAGTATCCGCGATCATCTTGTATGTCCATTATCATAACGTGACAACGTTTCTGGGTGCAGGATCATGGTTATGACTTCAAAGCGGATATTTGGTCGCTTGGAATTACCGCTATCGAAATGGCTAGCGGAACAGCACCTTACCATAAATACCCGCCAATGAAAGTTCTTATGTTGACTTTGCAAAATGACCCGCCAACTCTTGATACAGCCGCAGATGATAAAGATCAATACAAAGCGTATGGGAAAACATTTCGAAAAATGATTGTGGATTGTCTACAAAAGGATCCCACTAAAAGGTGACACAATTAACAAACTAATACCGTTAACTGGAGATTTATGTAAACTGGGTTACGGCGACATTCATGAAGGATCATATACATATTAATGTGTAAATAATAATTTTGTTCCAACTAGAGATATGTAAACCTTGTACAAAATATTGGGCTCTGCTGGAAGATTGAACTCCATTGATTCTGTGTAGCTTCTAATCATTCAACATAACACCTACTCATTTTTAGCTCAGTAGCAATAATTTATCAATCCAGCTGACACCAGAAAAATAAATTAACAAGTTTTATGTTTGACTAGATATTTACGCCTCTCAATACAGTGTACCGTATCGTCATTTCCATTTCAGACCAACAGCTACAGAGTTGCTGAAACATCCGTTCTTCAAAAAAGCTAAGGACAAAAAGTATCTGCAACAAACGTTAGTCGCCATTGGTCCTAGTTTGGAAACACGAGTGCAAAAAGTACGTCCATATTTTATGTGAAAAGTTTTTATTTTATTTTATAATTGTGTCTGATATCTTCGGATATTATGTACCGTAAATATGCCAAAAGAAAATCATTATTTACTGACGAGGTAATGGTGAGCAGTAATTTTTGTTTTTTTAATTAATTTCAGTATTTTTCAATTCATTATGAACCGTTATATTCTGCAGCATCTTTTGGCACTGTCTCAATGAACTTGGAATTTTTTTTGGGAGATTTAATTTTCTTGAACATTTTTTTTATGTTACTCCTAGGCTTCGAAAAGACAGCCAGGAACTTCGGGACGCTTGCACAGAACAGTTACCGGAGAATGGGTGTGGTCTTCGGAAGAAGAAGACAGTGGCGGTTCGAGCGATGGAGAAGGCGAAGAAGTCTTGCCGGTTAACACAATCGACAATGGCAGTAGTGACGACGAGGTGGTTGAGTCTGAGGAAGATTACGGTGCTGTGAAATCTGCGCAGAGTCACGTCGTCATCCAATCAGCGGAACAGAACGTACCCATAAACCTCGTGCTCAGATTACGGTGAGTCTTCGAATATTGGATTTTTCACAAGCCATAAATGGGTAGCAACTTACTCGAAACATTTTTTGTTTAACAATTCTGATTTTTTTTGAATACTTGAATTTACAGACGTCCCGATGCTCAGTTCAGTTATGAAGAGAATCCAAAGTATGTGCCTGTCCTACGCTTCCGTCCTACTTTGTCCATCCTATCGTGTTCTTCAACCCGCTATTTTGGTGTCTTTGTTAGCATCGATTGAAAAGAATTTGTACCGTATTAAAATAATTCACAGAAATCAGAAGCGGGAGCTGAACGATATCAGATTTGAATTCGCTATTGGAATTGATTCCGCTGAAGGTATTGCTGCTGAACTGGTTGGTGCTGGGTTGGTGGATGGCAAGGATATCGTTGTTATAGCAGCGAATCTACAGAAGCTTATCGACAGTGCAGGTCAATTGCGAACTGTTACATTTCCCTTGGTAAGTATAACTAAAATTAATTGTTGTGTTCGAAAATTCGTCGGTAGTTGCCCACTGAGTCTGTGAGAATGGAACAGCGTACTGATGTAGCGTTTTTATCCTACACGTAAACATAATTTTGTTATAGAATTCGGGATATGCAGCGAATGAAGTACCGGACGATAAAGCTCTGATAGGCTTTGCACAGATTTCTATCACGGATTAAGCGTGCGTGGAAATGCTTTGAACTCTCAGGATCAAGTTCTTAATCTATGCTATCGAGTAATTACGAATAATAAGGAACCAACGGCGACATGACTCAGATGCTAAATTTTACGTTGCCTTATCGATTTGAAAAGCCGGTATTTTTTTGTTTCTGTAGTAACGACATGTTACTGATTAAACGTAACATATACATATACCATGTGACAGACAGACCATGAAGATAGAAGGAAACATTAGAATATCATGTTGGAGATGAAACAAGAGACGTTTAATATTCATCATACTTGAATGTCACCGAAAAGCCAAAGTTCTTGAAGACTTAGCTGGTTCCAGAGAGCTGCGTTATGTTAAGAATTTATCAATGTAGGTAGTGTGAGGTGAGTTACACATAATCACGCAATATTGTTCATATTATATTCATCGTGTACATATTAGAAATTTAATTACCCGTCAGACGTTCCAGCTTTGTGCTTTGAACAGAAAAAGAAAAGACTTAATCAAATGAAGTCTCACAATGCGTTCCAACTTTGGCAAATCAGGCAATATGGTATCACATGCGATTGGTAAGAACTTAATCGTAATTTTACCGCTCAATGCGAAAATTGATAATCTTATTTGGTTATCGTGTGGCGTGGGAAGGATTTGATCAAATAATGTGGCACAAAAATATTTGGTCACGAATATTTCTGGTACAAAATAAGTCACCAAAATGTATCTACCGTGCTTCGTACCCTAGGACTTAGAAAGATGATAAAAAGTACTAAAAATTGTTTTGTACTTAATTGAATACAAGTATATTAAAATATATATATTTCCATGGCTTATAGCTGTATTATTAATATTCTAAATTATCACGTGCGTCTCCACATTTTTAAATATAAAAACGAGAGTATTGAATATTATTTCTTTTCACACATTCTCCTATACTATAAATTATGAACTTGTTTGTAAATATTTCAAATTTTACCGAATACATTTGAACTAATTATCACTGGTTCAAAAAGACTAGGTAGACATCCGATGCTTAAACTTCAAAATAGATGTAATTTACGTGTAGGCTAGATGATTATTTACGAAATAGATTATGTCATCGTACAATTTTAGTTATACTCTTAACGACACAACACCGGCACCTAAGACTTTGATTTATCAAACTTTCCTCACCCGTTATGAATTTCCTTATCAAATCTAGCTTAGAGACATGATAACATGTGCCTTATTCTGACACAATATGGCCATCCTTTTCTCGCTTTAAAATTCGGCTTCTAATAATAACAATCAAAATCAACTATCGTTATTATTGCCAATCAATTCGAATTTTCCAGATAGTATAGCAACATCAATTTAGTGCCAAAACGGCGTGCTATACCTATAGCAATTAGCTATATGCGCTATAGTATAATTTATTTGTACTCATATCGAGAAATATTCATCGAGAAATAAAACGTGTTTTATCGCATTCTATTCAATGGTTCTTTAATCCTATGGTTTTGTGATAAGCACACTAAAACAGCGTTGCGAGATCTTTGCACAATTCTTTTTTTTTATTTGTTTTCGATAACATTACGTAGTTTTTTTTATTCATCAATAATATTCACATCAACTCTGAGATCTTTATTATGCTGTTGTAAATATATTCGTATTTAATTATTCGTATCACAGAATTACAATTCTACATTTTGTGCTTTATTTGGTGAAGTTTGTTTTTTACAAGAGCACTTGCAATTTGTTTTATCCGTCACAGTCGAATCCAGGCAGCAGGAAATTAATTGATTGTATACCAACAATGCAACGTTTCTTCCACCTATGGCACTCATCTCCATCGCACTCGCGGCCCACTCTATCGCATTGACGTGGTACAATGAATCAAACAGCCGAAATTTATCGGAACGTGGATTTACGGAATATTTTGGGTATGCCTTCCATGGGATGGCGTGTACTTGATCGACCTAAACAGAACATTCAAATGTATAAGCACTCTTAATTAATTTACCCGGAAAGTCGGTAAAGTATAGAGTGAAGGATAAAAGGTCTTACATGAGAAAACATTGCACTGATATCGCTCGGCAACAGTCGCTCTTTACTAAAAATTTTCCATGTTCTGGAGTTATTTTCAGTCGGTCCATCCACAGGAAATAGTTTACCGACGGAATGAATTTTGGTCTCATTTGGATTACAACTCAAAATTGCATCTAACGACTCCTCTAGGCCGAAGTAACTTGGGTTTATGTCACCTTCGACGAAAGTTGCTACAGTCGTTTGATACTTCCCTGAAAACTTTAAGGCAGCATTTTTCGGAAATCCTTCAAAACTGATGTGATTCTTTTGGTCTTCCGTTAATGGTGTTGCAATTATGACTACATCGTAAGTATTCTTCATTACATTCTCGCTACCTAAAAATCAGTGAGTCAGGGCTTATTACATGCAGCTAATTAATTGAAATGAAATACAAGCAGTCAATTCTGTAATAAATTTTTACCAGCATTGTTGTAGGACAACTCATACTGTGGTAGAGATTTTTCATTTGACAAGTATCGAATCTTGCTTACTTGTGAGGGCACTACGCTTACTTTATTATTCCTATAGATAAGATGCATTGGTACCTAGAATAATTACACAACGCTGTTTAGTACAAATTTTTAGATGAGCTATTCTTAATTTTGGTGGTAAAAAAATTGAGCAATCTAATCATTGCACGATACATTTTTTGCATACCTCCTTATTTCCTCCTTTCACAGCCCAGAGATCGGCACCTGCACCGGCAACAGACACAAAGCCTACAAAACTCTGTATATCTGTGTTTTGACCATAATTTACGACTAGAGTTGCTTCAACTAATTCGTCGATAACATCCTTTGAAAATCCTTGAGCTTGAAGATGTGCTGCTGTTGATACTTCTAAGAGACTAGGGAATCCTGGATCCATTCCAGATAATAAATCAACGAAACTCTCATATGCCATTCCATCATCTTGACGTTGGTATATATTGTCAAATTTATTCAGGATGGTATTAATGTATCTGTGGATAGAATGAGTGTTCATTTATTTTTATAATTTTCTATGCACATCGGAGTGAAAGAACTTGAAATTTTGGGTAGTGAAAATTAACTTGAGGACGCGAAAATAAAAAATTTTAAACTCGTGGAAAATGCATCCAATCATTCTTACACTATGCAAATGAATCATAAAAAGTACCTATGAAGCTTTATTGGTTGTATACCGTATCTGTAAAGTAACTTTGCCAAAGTCACTATTTTCCAATTGCTCTCCGTGAAGACAAACTCACCTCCATTCCATATACCCATTAGCGATTCAGAAGTTGGTCTTTCCTCCAATCCTCAATTTATTATTAAAATTAAAAAATTAAATGCCACACACCTCAAACTTCTCTTATTCCTGATTTTAGCCAATCTCAAAGCAGAAAGTTTTTGGCAAAAGCAAAGTAATATCATGGGTAAGCTGATCAATTGATCTTACCAAGAAGCTTAGCAAAGTCTTTCATGTATTTATTTCTCGAATGAATAATGGAACCACCAGCTTCATATGTGTTATTCCCAACTGCTATGGTGGCGAGGCGTCCACCGACTGTTTTTGATTCATAAATATCAATTTCTAACTCTCCGTCCAACAATTCTGTGAGGAAGTGTGAGGCGGATGCACCCCCGATTCCTGCTCCAATAATTGCTGACAAAGGGGATGCTTAATTATTCTTTTGTCTTTCAATAATTTTGTTATGGATGGTCAATACATGTATATCATTACGGGAGGAAATTTTCATTGCTCGGAGTAGTAAATTAGCTATGTGATGACGGATGTTCATATTTCATTAATTATTATCTGATCAAAAAGTTCATTATATCTGTTCCAAAGAGATTTGACTCAAGTGTTGTGAGAATTTATATTACTGCTTACCAATTTTTGGTTTATGTACAGCATTGCAGTAGGCGTTTCCTACAAAAAACAATGCAACAAACAGAAATTTAGCCGAAATCGGCATTTTGAATCTACAGCGTGAGCTACCAATTGTCTTGAACAATGAACTTCGTATTAATCTTGCGGTGCACTTTGGTGTACACAATGAATTTTGAAGGTCAAAGGTGTGGAAGGAATAGTTTTTAACAACCCTTGGACCTAGTAATGCGCATGTCTCTACTGATCTTTTTAGGTTGAGCTTGCGCTTTTTGCCGGCGTCAAGAATTCTGGAGTTCGAACATAAGAAAAAAACTTTGTAATGTCAGCGCAATGATTATTCGAGAATAATTCACTATGAAGAAAATCTTGTTGTTAGTGAATGATTCGAGCGTTGACTGAAAATCTTCAGTCAACGAATTGAGAGCGAATAATTTGTTTCGAAATATTATTCATACACTTCCACGCGGTACCCACAGAACGCGCAAGTTCAGTCGGTTCAGATGCAAAAATGAACGAAAGAGCTGAAGAGAGTAAAGGGTTATTTACAAATTTTTCATAACTTGGAATTGACATTTCACAGCAAGCTCTTGATTATCCCAATGATCAAACAATCCTCAGTCAATTATCAACCATGAGATATAAACGTTGGATAAAAATTGTTGAATCCATGTAACGTCTCAAATAATTGAGAAATTTGTGATTACAAGGTATTTGAAGTAACACTAAACGTACAAAAAAGGAATGACCAAAGTATGGAATTATAACTTTTATGACTATTATTTATGCAACAAGTTGAACGGTTTCAAAAAAGTCCCGGGCAATTTGTGGTAATTTTCCACGGATAGATCGGGACCGCCATCTACGATGGAAAGTACCCGACCTATGCCTATCGTTCTTTCTTAATTTGACGGCTTTGCCGTTTGTACGTACACGTGAGGCAACAGCTCGTTGAGGCCGTAGATTTCTACAGATTATCAGGTATTTAGACACAAATTCACATTTTTCATTCATAAATTACACAGCTCCATAATTGTATCGAGAACGATTTGATTTAATACAAATGTGCACCTAGTTAAGAGCGTGTCATATCGCGTTTGATCATCTTTTGTCTCACCTGGAGGCCTAACACGTTTTTTGCGCTATGACTCAAGTCTCGTAAGATAATTCAGGATATTTAATTCATTAATTGATTGTCAGGTTATTCTGGTAAAATGACAGATTTCTAACCCAATTATTGTTATATAAGTAAGTCTCATTCGAATATGAGCTGTACGATTGTTCAAATGAATTGTATATCCTGGTCTATGTGTATTAAGAATGTATGTAAAAATATTTTTCAAATTTAGTGAAAATGCCGTCCGACGCCAAGAAAAAACAGCAGCAGAAGAAAAAAGATGCTGCAAAGGCTAGACAGTCCGGCAAGAAGACAACTCAGCCTCAGAACAGATCCGAAGATGATAGTAAAGAACAGAGTCCTGTGGGAGAACAACAGAATGGCACCAATGGAACTGCCCTCTGTGCAGAAGGTGGGTTAAAAATATACCGTAAGCTCAATTTTCCTTGGGAGTCAAATCGTTGTTGTCCCTTGAGTCACACTGTATTGATCTTGTTCTAAAGAAGTCAATATGTGGTATCCCATTTGTTCTTAGGAATCGGATTCATTTATTAATTTTTATTCCATTCGTGAAACTCTCAGAGTAAAAAATTACGAACCAATTCAAAATCGTCAGTCTCTGCTAATAATTGTAGTTGATCATGAAGCAGTACAATTATTTCTTACTATTCCTGCTTCAGAGGCTCTCTGTTTGAAACTGGAGGCAGACGCACGGCTCAACGCTGAAGCTCGTTCGTGTACTGGTTCACTGGCTTCTCATCCTCGTAGTCGAGATATTAAGATATCGAACTTTTCAATAACCTTCCATGGTTGCGAACTTTTGCAAGATACCATGCTCGAGTTGAATTGTGGCAGACGATATGGTCTCTTGGGTCTAAATGGTTCAGGAAAGTCTACTTTGCTTTCTGTCGTTGGTAATCGAGAAGTTCCGATACCCGAGCAGATCGATATTTTTCATCTGACTAGAGAGATGCCAGCTAGTAATAAGTCAGCATTGGAATGTGTCATGGAAGTTGACGAGGAACGAGTTAGACTTGAAAGGTTGGCTGAGGAATTGGTTGAATGTGAAGAAGAAGATGCACAGGTAATTTAAGCGTTTTAATCATTGAAGATGTCACACTGACTAAGTTCTTTCTCCTCATCATTTTTTGTTTTTTTCTCACGTAATAATTCTTGTCATGTGTTCATACCTATATTTCTTCACGCTTTGATGCAGGAACAACTCATGGACGTTTATGAGAGATTAGATGATATGAATGCAGATACAGCCGAGGCTCGTGCCGCTCATATTCTGCATGGTCTAGGTTTCACTCCTAAAATGCAGCGAACTCCGACTAAAGATTTCTCTGGAGGTTGGCGAATGCGAATAGCATTGGCAAGGTAAAATTGTTTTGTCCATTTACACGTTTCTGTTGATAATTGGTTGGTTCGTTTCAACACAAATTTTCACTCTTAGAGCCCTGTACGTGAAGCCGCATCTGCTGCTGTTAGATGAACCTACCAATCATCTTGACCTCGATGCTTGTGTTTGGCTCGAAGAAGAGCTCAAAACGTACAAGAGAATTCTTGTAATCATCTCTCATTCTCAAGATTTCCTCAATGGTATCTGCACCAACATTATTCACGTGAATAAAAAACAGCTGAAGTATTACACCGGTAATTACGAGGCATTCACCAAGACCAGGTAATGTTCATTATACCGGTGTAAAAAAAATGAAAAATACATCTAAATAATAATAACAATAATAACAAAAATATTTTAATATCGTGAACTAATTGTTGCACAGGATGGAATTGCTGGAAAATCAAGCAAAACAGTACAACTGGGAGCAAGATCAAATAGCGCACATGAAAAACTACATTGCTAGATTTGGTCACGGATCAGCAAAGTTGGCCAGACAGGCACAGTCCAAAGAAAAAACTTTAGCTAAAATGGTCGCTCAAGGTCTGACCGAGAAAGTTACCAGTGACAAGATTCTCAACTTCTACTTTCCATCTTGTGGAGGTATACCACCCCCTGTTATCATGGTGCAAAATGTCAGCTTCCGATACACGGACGACTCTCCATGGATATACAAAAATTTGGAATTTGGAATAGATCTGGATACAAGGCTTGCTTTGGTCGGACCCAACGGTGCTGGCAAGAGTACATTACTCAAATTGTTGTATGGAGAAGTGAGTCATATATTCGATGGGACCTGCCATTAAAAAACTTACTAACAAATAATCACACACATTTTTTTACTTGTCGTTTTTTCTTCGAAACGGTAGTTGGTACCCAGCAGTGGAATGATCAGAAAAAACAGTCATTTGCGTATCGCGAGGTACCACCAACACTTGCATGAACTACTGGACCTGGACCTATCTCCTCTAGATTATATGATGAAGGCTTTTCCGGATGTCAAAGAACGCGAAGAAATGCGCAAAATAATTGGTAGATATGGATTGACCGGTCGACAGCAGGTATTTCAAGATTCTTTACTTCGTTAATATTTTACAATTTGGTCTCACTAAATAAATTGTTTAACTCGTGCGATTTTCAATAGGTATGTCCCATTCGTCAATTGTCAGATGGGCAACGTTGCAGAGTCGTGTTTGCCTGGCTTGCCTGGCAAGTACCGCATCTTTTGCTGCTAGACGAACCTACCAATCATCTTGATATGGAAACTATTGATGCGCTAGCCGACGCGATCAATGATTTTGACGGCGGAATGGTTTTGGTCTCCCATGACTTTAGACTAATTAATCAGGTATGTCTTCAGTTGATATCTTGTCATCGTTCACAGCTATGAATGCAGAATTCTGCATCCTGTCTTAAGGAACGAATGTATCGTAGCAAAATTGATTTCGAAATTTCCGTTCACAGGTAGCGGAAGAAATTTGGGTGTGCGAAAATGGAACGGTCACAAAATGGCAAGGTGGCATTTTGAACTACAAGGAACACTTGAAGACCAAGGTGTTGAAGGATAACCAGAAGAGTCAGAAGGACTTCGCTGCCCGAGTCAAATAAAGTATCTTTCATCCTTCACACATTTATTCCTTTTATATCGCACCCTCCATTATATAAATTTTACGAAGAATTCAAAACTTGCCTGTCATCCGATTCAGTGCTGCTGTGTAGCACAATGATGGCCTGAGCTATCCTAGCTAATTTATTTAAATAATGAATCAGTAATAACTAAATAAAATTACTCTATCAATCAATTAATTAACGGAGGTCGTTGGCCTTCGGGGAAAACCATCAAGGTACTGTTCGGTGATTTGATACCCATGTATTATCGTGGTGAAATCACAGACACAGTGTGGAAATAATTATAGAATATTAATAAAATAATCCTACAGGAATATATGGAAACCAATAAGTTTTTTCCTTTGTCCGTTTAACATTATAAAATTTTTTATAGATTTTATTTTTTTTTACGAAATTTGTTTTTTTATATATATTTAACTCAGTCAACGCTGATCAGTGAATACAAAATATTTGCATATCGTTTGATAATTATTGATATGTATAACAGGAATAGAATATTTTAGTCACCATGTGGTGTTAACGATAAATGGTAATGCCGCGACATTGTACGATCGTCATGTATATGAAATGAGTTTTTTGTAGATGAGTATATGTATGTGCATGTTAAAATGGAAGCACTATCTCAAATGTTATAAAAATACTTATGAGTAATACCGATTGATCAGTAAGCCAGTCCCCTGCAGACATGACATAAATCCCTGCTCAGCTTACAATCACTCTTGGCATTAGTAATAAAAGCAAAATATGTCGACACGTGTGCACGTGGAATCATATGGTTTGCTCAAAATGAGAAGAGATTGTTCTTTCAACAGATCTCGTTTTAGTATACTAGAGATTCGGGATAGCTTTTCGGTTCATTATTGGACGAATATTCTTCACAACTTCTCTTGAAATTGCTACATATTTACAACCAATGATGTCTAACTTGGGATCAGCGTCATTTCTACCTGTATGATTTCTCAATCAAGCTTTGCATTGTAAGCAAAAAATTTTTCCATTCCACCACCATTTCATAAAAAAATTAGACGGGGGTAGATGCTGGGATAGCACAGGCAGCTTCTTGAGCCAAAGCAGCATCCCTTAAAACCAGGAGATGCGAATCCATATCGTTGAGGGCCTGATCGATAAATGCCAATTTCCTTGCCTGGCTCTTGGGGATTCCATGTTTTGTAACAAGAGCCAGGTGAGTCACAGCTAAAACTAAAGCAGCAACTCTTGCTTCCAGCAAACGGGCATCCAAAGGTGGGTAAAGGCTGCGCACAACATCATCAACCCTTGGAGGTATACGTCTAGCAACCTATTCAACAAATGTTAATGATTAGAGTTCGTTTTTTCACAAAAATTTCAGATACCGTTGCCCATTGTCTAACGGTTTATCTTTTGTTGAAATTTGGACATACGTCAACGATCTCCAGGGGCACAGTATTGCTGTTCACTGTTCCAGCGATTGCTGTAAGACTGGCAGCCAAGGAATGGCAGGATCTAAGCACCGCTATACATGGTGGAGCCAAGCCAGTCGCATCGTCAACCCACCTTTGGAAAATTGTGATATTTGAAAGACAAATGAATTGGGAAGTCGGATGATTAAATGCATGAATAGAACACAGTGGTTTACCTTTCAGCATCAATTAGCCATTCCTCGCCTTCCCAGGCTTCTAAGCCTAGAGCTCCCCCATTTTCACCTTCTAGTAGGTCCGAGTTCAAATCTTGGGAGTCTTTGTGCTTCTATAACATTTATATGATGTGCTTCCTCAGTGGAATGACTGTGATAGTGTAAATACAATACTTACATAGTAACAGCGCTGTCTTCTACAAATCACAAGTAAAACCAAAAGCGCGCCAAGGAAAACAGCAGCGAGTGCTCCTAGGGCTACCACAACGACTGTCTCCATTGCAGGTGCCCCTGCTGCAGGTCCAGGGCTCCCGACTGTGAGTGGAGAACTCATGCTGCTATTAAGGACAATTGAAATCTGGATTATGCTCCTGGTACTTTTGGTCGCAGAGCAAGGCTCACAAATTACTTGTCGCACATGAGTATGAACCAGAGATATACGCAACTCATTGGTATAATTACATTAGAGTTGTCAATAACAAAATCCATGCACAGTGCTCACATTTATTTGTCGCCTTTCTGGTCACAGCGGTTATTTTAGCGTCAGTGGGAGGCAGTGGGAGGCAGAGACTGTCACGGGTTTAAGAACCGTTTACACTCTTCGTATGTATTATAAGTGTAACTTTCAAATAAAATGAGTTCGCATGTGCATGCGTATATTATTCCGTAACACACATGCACGATTCGTTGCGGCAATGTGTCTATACTTTGGTCTATACGAGAATTGGTCAAATTCCCACAGACGTTTGTTGACTGTCGTGTCGGTTGTATCAGCAGAAATGTCGTGTTTCGTCAAACCTGTTCAGTAGTACCTCCATCGCTAAACATCTGTCAATGTCCTCTTGTCAAAATACCGCTTACAGAATATTAAACCTAAAGAGATTTGATATACTTGAAACATTGTTGAACAACGTTACTGTGCCATAAGTATTATACTGACCCGACTTACATTTGACAAGTGTCATGTTATAAAGGGTAGTGTGAAGTTTACATCTGTCACTGAAACGAAACAGCAAAGTAGTTGATAGCGAGCGACTGAGGCAAACATGACAGATTTATTAGCAAAAAGTCTTGGCTCGGACGATTTCAATCCAGAGAAATGTGAGTAATTCATTTGGCAACAATCTGCTCTAGGTTATGCTTCAAGAATCGAAAAATGATGATTTTTTCGATATTCCAATCACTATAATGATAATTCTCTTGATTGTTGAACATTTTTGGAATTCCAGTTGTCAAAGAGCTGAGCAGTCAGTGTGTAGGGGCGGATGAATTGAGGCAACAACGAGCTAAGATTCAAGTGCTTGCAGACAGCACATCTGCACAATTGAAGAAAAATGTCTATCAGAATTACATGCAGTTTATTGAAACTGCTAAGGAAATATCACACCTGGAGAGCGAGATGTACCAGCTCTCCCAATTACTAGGTGAACAGAGGTCAATTTTAGGTACTCTCGGATCTATCGGTGCAACTGGAACAATTTTTGACGAATCTTTGGAAACTCAGAATGGTGGTATGCATAATACAGGTGCCAAAGACGAAGAACAAAAATCTAAGCTTATTCAATTACTCGAAAATGTTGAAGGTGCTATGGTTGGTTGCATTCTAATTTCTGTCAACAATTAACAAAAGACAAAAGAAGTTATTACACAATACTTTGCTCATTTATCAATCTTGATTACAGAGCTTGGTAGAAACTCCGGGTCGAATCTGTTTGCACGAAGGATCTTTGCTTGAACTGGATCCTTTGGAAGGAACACCTTTGAAACGAATTCATGCTTACCTATTCAATGATGTTCTTATGATTGCTTCTTGGTTGGCCACTGGTGGGAGACGTGGACCACCCAGATATAAAATGCAAGCAGTTTATGATCTACAAAGTTTAGCTGTTGTCAATGTGAGAGACTTGGGAACCGTTAAACTGGCCTTCAAATTGTTGGCATTTCCTGATACCAGAGTATTTCAATGTGCATCAGCAACCAGCAAGGTTTTCCCTAATTTTTATAACTTGGCATTTAAATTAAATTTGACGCATTGCGATTGTTCAACCGTAATCAACATGCCCATTCCCACAGAAAGAATGGTTGGACAAGTGTGAACAAGCAAAAAAAGCTAAACTGACACAAGAAAATCAAACCGAATCATTGGATAAGGATAAAGTTGAAAAAAATGAGCAAATATTACCCTCTCGTTCAATGTCCCTCGACTCTAACACATTAGGTAAGGTGATGCAAAATAACGAAATCTGTATTTTAAGCCAGATAAATTCAATACATCAATAATAATTAGTATTGCAATTAATAGGAATGGATAATGAACTGGATTCGGAAGGAGTTGATCCATTGCCTGAATGGTTATTAGAAGTGGCGGAAGACCTAGATTCTTGTATTGCACAACGTCACTTTGAAGAGGCTTATAATTTACTTGAAAAAGCTAGAACTTACCTCAGTGAAGCACAAACTACAGCCACCTTAACCGGAATCAAGACTAAGGTGGACGAAAGAGCACAATCTCTGGTTGATGTTCTTACGAAAGAACTGGAACTGAGTTCTGAGGCTAAATCACTCCAAGGAGGTGGTCTACGAAGTGCAAGAAGGGCTGTCAGATTATTAATTCAGTTGGATCGAAGTGCACAAGCCTGTCAATTATTTCTAAGATTATGTAATGCCGCACTCAAAGTTCAGTTGAAAAGGGTTAAAAGAGAAGGACCCACCGTGCCTTATGTGAAACAGCTGAGTGCCATCGCTTTCAGTAATATGGCCGAAATGGCGAGAGAATTCCTTCGGATTTTTCCTAAGTCTGCAAATTGCACTTCCGGTAAGGTAAAACCTACCTGTGTGCAAATCAAATTCCAGTATAACTTTGGGTGAAAGTTCTAAACCAAGTGATTTTGCACGTTTCACAGCTTTAGTTGTCTGGTGTGGTCAGGAAGTAAAGCATTTGACGTCGCACTTGATTAAACAAGTTTTTATACCACAAGTCTCCACAAATACACTTGCGGAATGCATCGTGGCCGTCAGAAGTCACTGTAATCAGGTAAATATAAGCAAAGAAGGAAAAAGCGAGATTGCATCGAATGTTCCCTACATGAATACACGAATTTTAGCTGATGCAACTCGGTATCGACCTTCGTTATCAGTTGGATGGGCATCTCAGAACCCCGTTGACCAGGGCGTTGCAAGATGCTGGGGAAAAATATGTGGATGCAATTAAAGTCCGTGCAGCAGAAGATACTTGGCGTCCATCCAATCAATCGAGCCAAAGTCTTAGTAAACTGGTTGCAGAGTTGGATGACCTTGGAATTGGCGTTCCTCCGTCATACAGAACGAGCGATACCTGGTTATCATTGACAAGCAATACCTTGGCCTTTTCAAGGCTGTACATCGGATTGTTAGAGGATTGTCTAAGCGTCAACACTCCGGAGTTAATGATAACCATCGACAGTGTTTTGATATCTGTGATGAGAGCGCAAGTACAACATCTGCTAGCATCTCTGAACAATCCGAAGTTCAAACAGGAGGTAATTTGTTTGGAAAGTTACTGATCTTACATTCTGCAGAGTATACGATAAATTAATACAAATATCCAATGATTGTTGCAGAGGAAAGTGGTGCAAGATAATGCTATTTATATCAGAGATATTGTCATTGGCCGAGGATTGGAACTTTATCAAAGTGCCACTGCTCGAGAATTCACAAAGCTAGTCACATTGAAAGAACAGATTGTGTTCGATCCTGTAGCTGTAACTAAGCCTAAAGCTGCGCCAAGAACAGCGGTAACCAAATACTCGACTACTGAATACCTTTGAATCATTACGGTCTTCTATTTATGAGGTAGGATCAAGTACAGAATAATATATTATAACAAAAAAAATATTACGTATTAAAATTAAAGTTACGTAACAAATCGGTTAGTTAGTGAACATATTCTCAGCACGTGCGATGAATTATAGGAGAAATAAATTAGATGTTTTCAAGTTATGTTTAAAAAACTTTAATATTGGGACTCACGCTGAATACATGTAAAAAGAAGCTAACGTAATAAAGAGTCCGCTCTCGCGCGTGAATCGTCCACGAATTGTGCTTATTCACTAATCAGTCTATCACTGATACTCCGATCATTCACTTGTAAAATATCATACCACTATTCGGATAGAGTGCTAATTCTAGAACACTCAATACATTTTGCTAAATCAGTTGCTCACGCAAAGAATTAATTATTAAGTGTCTGCTAAATTGATTATTCATCATATTTGACGAGCCATTTGATTCATAAACGCAACGACAAACTGACTGTGCATGGTATATGCAGGTATACTTATAAATACAGTAACTTGTAAATAAATAATGGGCACAGTTCATCTAGATATTTAGATTCCAGCAATACCTTTTTTCCTCATATGTACATAACAAATTAAAGGTAAAATTGGCGTAAATCTTTGATGGAAAGGTATCCGCCTAAAAATTATCTGTTTCCTAGAATTCTCCTTGTAGGAGACGTTGATTTGCTAGCAAGTATTAATGATCAAAAATAAACAGAACGTTTGTCTAGTTTTATTCGATTTTCAATGAGCAACAAATATCAAAAATTAATTATAAGAGGATTTTTTTTTTTTGGCATTCAAAGGCAGTAGAAATTTTTGGATGGCCAGTGAACGCAATGCAAGTATCTAATGCACAGTAAGTCATAAATAGAACAATTGTGACTAAAATGTATAATATTTACAATTTCATGGTGCGCAGTAAACTCCATCAGTCATCATTCAGTGACAGTTTCTTCAGGTTGAGCAACTTGCGCTGCTGTCTCTATCTTCTTCTTCTTGGCACGAATATCTGCCAAAGTTTCCTCGATACTTCGCTGGTCCTTTTTATTTTCGCTGGGCACTGTAAATGAAGTACAGTGCAATGAATTTCAATGAAGTGCGTTGAATAGAAGAAAATTCAATCATTTGAAGTCGTGAATAGATGCATACCAAAACCATAGCTACGGTTAGTTTCAGTTTTTCTAGCAGCTTGTAGTGCCGCTTCTTCTCCAATCAAATGTTTGTACTTGTCTTTATAATTGGTCGTGGGTATGAATTCTTGTTTTCTTTTTCTAGATTTGGTTGTTTCTTCATCTTCTAATGCTTGTCTCTCTCTCTCTTCAGTTAATCTTTTGGCTATTTCTTCATTCCATTCCTCTCCTCTACGTAAAGCATTCAAATGATCTTCAGACGGAGCATGTTCTCTTTTGAAGATTATTATGTATCGATCAATTCCATCAACGCCAAAAGAATAAGCCAAGACATTTGCTATTTCTGCAACATCGTGCCTAAAAAGAATACACTGCGTGCAAATTGCAAAATTTTTTTACCCAAAATATTATTTGTATTATAGCAGCACTCACACTATACTTCTGTACACCTGATCCATGGGTTGAAATTTATATTCTCGGGCAGAACCATCGTGAAGAAATTTGTTAATTTTCTCTTCGACCTAAAATGATAATGTCAAAATGAAGGAGCGTAGAATACTTGCGGTGTCAGTTGAAATCATTGATAGGATTAATGAAGGTGGTCCATGTTCACTGAAATGTTTCAGACCTCTCAATTCGATGATAACGCTGACACACACTATGTCATACCTTCTCTCTGAAAACTTTTAATTTTTCTGCCTCAGCCGTTTGACGTTTCGCGAGCTCTTCACGCTGTTCTATAAATAAATAATACGAAACTTAGTTAGTTGTTCAATGGTCGTGACAATGAGAAGGTTAGGTGCACAACTAACTTTTCATTAATGCTTTTTGCTTATCGCTCACTGACGGTGGTTTGTCCATGGAATTTAAGATTGAGCCAAGTAAATCCATGGTCACTAGCTAGATTAATGACGCGAAAATTGAAATATTAGTAACTAATTTAAGCCTCTTCGATGCGAAGAGATTCACGAATCACTACACAATTATCACAAGAGCATCACTTTCTGCGATAGTTAAATGCCAGAGCATTTAAATCGTTCCACAGCGCTACTCTCACTGAACTCTACATTTTATTCGTCTCTGGTGGTTGGTCAGTTTACGATCAGATGCCACTGTTGGCGCACAATAACGCAGTTGTCGGTTAAAGTTTGAAAATTTTCAAAAGGAAGTTTCTGAATAGAAATGTGAGAAATGATCGTTAGGTTGAATGATTGAGCATCATTTACCATTAACTTAGAATTAATTAATTACTAATTCAACGTGTAAGACTGGTCAATGAAGACTTCACTAATCCAGTGTCATTCAAATACTCAAAAGTTACGAATATACGCTCTTATGTGAGCATGTAAGTTTTCCAAGCAAAGTTCATTTCTATTTTTGACCAAGTTCTATATTTTTAATGTTAAACAGTGCTTGGCTCTAAGAATATTCAGTGTTGAACTTGAATACTAGCATTCTGTGTTATTGTGAACGGAGACTAATTTTGAACAACTCAATGTGATAAGTACTCCAAAATACCAGTTCCTTCGACTTGCTATATTATTGTTATTTTATTGCTACTTGTGACATACCCCAGAGATTTTATATTTACTAATTATACTTTATTTATTAACTTATTTATTTTTAAACTCAAATTGTATACATATTTCAATCTGGAAGTATCAGGCATGTCTTCCTAGGTTATATTTTCAAGACAAAGATTCATACCTATCACTACAGATATCTCAAAGACACACGAGTCTTTAATTCTCTGTACAAACATTGACAACAGCAAAAGCTCGCCTAAGCGACTGTTACAAAATTTCATCCAAAATGGGAAGTGAATATTTCTTTATGGCATTATTCATTGCCTTGATGTGCCAAAATGGGGATGCTTCGATACTTGGTTGGATTTGGACTAGTAAACCAGCCGAATCCACCGACGTGATCCCTTCTGATGGTGTTCCACTAGCATCGATCCCATACGAGTCCATGACAGGAGATGAGAAATTTCTGCAAGAAGCCGCAAAGTTTTCTGAAATTCAAGTATCCTCGGCTCTAGATACTTGCCAGCACAAAGTCGTCATGAAAATAAAAACATCTTGTAGCGACATGACCGAGGAAGAACTTGCCAAAATGAGTGTCAGCTTATTAAATTGTCAGTCAGCCGCCGAAGGAAGAAAAATGTTCCCATGCAGTGAAGAAATGGTAATTTTTTGAAATCACTCTTAATTCTGTGTATAAAATTTTATTGATACATATACATCGATATACTTCATCAAAATATCATAACTCTACTCCCTCTTCAAAATAAGAACTTGAAAATTTATAAATCGCTGGCTCAACTGAAGAGCCAGTCATACACATATGATGGATTCCTCATGACTACTATACACTGAACAATTCAGCACTCTCAGAAGTGGGGACAATGATTTTTTTTTTATGGTCCTAGGGGCTGCCAGCAAACATGTTCAGACTTGCACATATCTCCCCTTCCCGATCCCCCTCTCCCTGGTAACAGGGGTAAATTTAAACTTGGAGACCTCCTGGAAGGTTTAGTTCTTGTTTAGCATTCAATCTATTTGCTTGCGTCTGTATTTCTGGGCTAGTTAATTAGTACTGCGTTTCAATTTAATCATTTATAAATTAAATAATTTTGAAAAAAAAATTGCAAACTTATTTGAGTTAAAGTTCAAAGTCAATTAGCAGTTCCATTCGGGAGTTTATATAATCTGCTGCTTTTAATAAGCTAGAGTTCTAATTTCCAATAAAGTAAGTATTCCATTTATTATGTTCATTCCTAGACCCTCAAACAATGCACAACCGAAATGGACCCAGATATGTGGAATGCATATCATCTAATGAGCAATAGAGCAAGGGCTGTGTGCTATGCAGCTAGAAATATTCAGTTCAGAGCCCTCACCGAGATAACTGTGAATAAACTGATGCACTCTGCTCATTCGCAAATTAAAGCTATGGGTACATTAAAGGTACTGTAAAATATCATCCATACAACATTTAATGAACGAGAATTTTTATCGCTGCAATCGAGGCTGAGTATATCGTTGAATAATTGAAATTGAATGAAATGCATCTCACATTAATGAATATTTTTTACCTCGATTAAATAGGAGAGTCAAGATCGTCTTGAAGAACAGACAGTCGAAGCTCTGAACTCTGTTGCCAAAGGGAACAAGGCTCTGCTTGAACAGCAAGAGTCATTGAGAGAAGCCCAGTCTTCTGCTCAGAGTTTAGTAGCAAAGAACCTCCACGTCTTGAGCAACGAAAAGGCTCTCATCAGATCCGGTCATGCACAGTTGGTTGCTATGACCGAGGACATCAGAAAGAAACTGGGTAATTGATTGAGATAATTTTTGTTAGACGCGAAAGTCCTGAATTTCGAAATTTCAAATAACGGAAGATAACGGTTCGAATTTCGGTAGAAAAAGCAAGTCAGGAACTTGCTGATCACTCCATGGAGCGGAACGAGAATCATCAGGAAGTTTTGGCGGATTTGAGAAACATGCAGGAACAGGCTCATCAAATTTGGGACAGGATAGAATCCAGCACCAATCAGATTATGGAACAAAATATGGAAGCTGCTGAGCAGTATGAACAGACCTTGAGGCAGCTTGACCAAATAAATCAAACTGTACATTTTCTATTAGATTTGACAAACACATTGAAAGCTGAGGTGGACCAAAAATTGGGCTGGATTACAAACTACATAGGCGATACCGGTATATCTTTTCGTTCCAGTTCAAAAATAATAATGATAATAATTGGTTTTGCTTAGTTTAACTTTTACTTATTCGTTCCAGGTGACCAGTTTGAAAGAATATATCACACCGTTTTGCACGTGATGTACTTATTGATAGCAATGGTCGTTGCATCCTTTTTACAAGCACCTTTTTTGACAAGATTAACCATCCTGGGAATTTTGCCACTGAATCTGTTTTCATATTTGACCGAAGGTGCCAAAGCCTCTCTCGATTTTTGCTCGATCACCATGTTGATAGTTTTAATAACAGCCAGTAAGTGTTAACCATACTCATCGCAACTGACTTATTCCAATGATTTCAAATTTTTCAACCTGTCTATTCCAGTGCATTATCTGATCGTCATGATTCACTACCTCCTGAAACCTAAGGATGTGGTACCGAAACCCACGATAAATTCAGGTCCATCGATTAATCTAATAGGTGCAAACAGTACACCGATTACTTATGTCAATGGACACAATGCAAGATCAGAACAAGCAACGGCAAAGAAAGGATCGGTGCTATATACTTTGATCTGTAAGATTCTTGGAATTCCGTCTTCACTCGTGTATCAAGCTAATACATGCAAGAGTAAGCATTGTGAAATGGAGTCTGTGACTAGGTCACGATTTCTCGACAATCTCGAATTTTCTTTGTTTCAGATAAAATTTGGTCTTGTGTACCGAGAATGTCATTTTGGGGAAGAGATAATTCACCGAATTTGCAGGAAGAAATGTCTTGTTCCTATTTACCCTCGAAGAAAACTCGAGAAGAATTAATTACTGATTATGCGGGTCGCTACCCAAATGTGTCAGATGATCTCACGCCTCTAATGGCTGAATCTCCTAATTTAACCCATGAAATTTACGATCACTACGATGAAAGCGTAGATCTCGTCGATGCATCAGAGCTACGACGCAGAGTTCGAAGAAATGGATCTGTTGCTAGAAATGAGTTCGTTTATCCACCCTCACCTTCGAGAAGGTGAGTTAATAAAACGAACCATTGTTGAATTTACACATTGTAGCGAACAATTATCTGAGATATTTTTTCAGTAACACGCCTTCAATGAATGGTTTCAACAAAAATCAGTGCGGGGCAATGACAAGAACTGGAAAAAGGTGCCGTCTCAATTCAACCCTTGGACAAAATTTCTGCCACCGACACAGTAATGGATCTTCCATGATAGGTGACTAGACATGGTGACGATCGCGGTAGCGTAGGGTCATTGAAATCTTGTTCACAGAGAAATAGTCTCTGAAGATAATCAAGACGACCTTCTAGAAAACTGTGAGTTTTGAAGCTAGTGAATATTACCAATTGATCATTACAGGTATCTCTTAGGTGAAGCTTTTTACTTATACTGAAAACAATCTCGTCATAATTTGAGCTTAGGAATGAACAAATTTGTTTACTGCATATCTAACATTTTTTATATTCTAATAATAACACTTCAATTAATGTTACGAATTAGCTAGTAAATATTTTTATATCGATTGTAATTGTAGTCTTTCATTTTCACGATACTTTGCAGATAATTATTGCCATTTACGGATGTGGTAATTATTAAAGAATCGTAAATTTTATTTCATCTCTGAAGTGCTCATGTGGTTCTGTAAGAAATAGGAACTACGTCAGAAGTGACTTGACAAAAAAATTTCTACAAAAAAATTAAAAAAAATAAAAATAAAAATAAGCAAAAAAGACAACGATAATTAATACACTTGAAAATATTGTCATAAATAAGATTCAAGTAGCTTTGAAAATGATTCTAACCACTAACAAATTAGAAATAATAATTTAATCACCCGAATATGTTGATGGTTTGAATGAATAAAATATCAGAGTGGCGGAACTTTCTTGTAATCAGTTTTTCCGACATCCAAGTAAGGCGTGTAAAAATATATTTCATACAAAATGTTCTGCTGATAAGTATAAACAAAATATGAATCGACATTTATTGTTAACAGGAAGCCATATTGTACTGCGTGCAAATAGCGTTGTTAGTTAATTCAATAAAATCATGATCCAAATCAAATCCAGCACCAGCTACAAGGTTGTGTAGATTGCAGTAGTTCGACCCGTAGTCAAACAATACGAACCACTGTGAGGATTCCGATTTTCCCTGCGGCCAATAGGAAAAAAAAATATGCATGCATATATATTTTTTTCAGTCAAAGTGAAAACTTCTATATGAAATATACGTATTGTGTAAAAAGAGGAGGAACCTACGACGGCCGTGCAGGTGTTATTTATAGTTTTCTCGAAGGTGATTTTAATCCCGTCAAGCAACCGGATGTTCGGTGTAACGTGCGTGGCTTTTATAGTTGAATTATCACCGGGTCTTGGATCGCTAAGCTGTCAGAAAGTGCAGTGTTTTATTTTTTTGTTTTTTGCGAGTGATAAAAAATATTTGGAATCGACTAAATCTGAGAAAATAAATCAAAGAGGTATATATAATTGCGTAAGAGTATAGTTCTTTTATTTTGACGAACATCTGTTTTTCGAGATAATTTTTTTTTTCTTCACAGATGTACGCGGGCAAACGACCTGTGGGATGAACGATAGCAGAATTAACTCACCGAATATAAACACCTGGTACCCCGGGGACCACAACCGTGACACGAAGACCACTTGAGAATCTGACACCGGAGCCTCTGCATCACGAATTCACATGGTTCGCCGAATTTCCTGTGTTTTTATGAACAGAAATAATACACATGCACACGTATACGCGTTGAAGAGGACCGTGGGGACGTTGCGGAGGATGAGACTAGAAGCTGCAGTGATTATAAATTTTGCGTTGATTCGAGAGATGAATTTTCGGTCTTGAAATTCTTCTCATAAAGTTAAAAAGCACCGCGCGGTGTGTCTAGTTGCGAGTAAACGTATATTTTTGTAACCAGAGCCAGGCCAAGAGAGCAAACATAAGCCAACCCCATGACAAACAAACGCGCGACTCCTGCGATATCGAGTTTCTATGGGGGTACACTGGCTCGAAGATGCCGCTGCAGCTCACCAGAAATTCAGTATTCAGACTTTGGGGTGGTCCAGAAAACTGAACAGGGCTCATTTTGCTCTCTTACTTTCGACGATCGATCGCGGCCGAGAGGCTTGACAAATTATTCGATGGTAAATGATCGTCGTAAATCCAACGTACCAAGTAACGGTGCAAGCCGCTTGCATCGGATAAGGAAACAGAGCGCTGACGAAGAAAAAACCCATCAGGATGACAAAGGCCGTTCCAACGCAGTAGAAACTGAAACGACACCGTGAAGAAGAAACACCCGCGGTCGACAGAACTTCCGGTATATCGTCAGCTGAATTAAAATTAACCGCTGGTAAATCTAAGTCTCTTCATACATTATCGTTCTATGAATAAAATCGAGTGAAATTTATATTTTTCAGCTTCGGTGCGTTGATGAGAAAAAAGAATCCTGTTCGTAGGAAGACGGAGCATATATTACGTGCGGGAGGCGAGAAAGAGGCATCTTCTGGTTTCAGGACACTTTCGGTCTCATGTTGAGAATAAGGTGGTGGATAATCCGGCACTTGTTGTAGCTTTGGAATTCGCTGTTTATATCGCGGCATTTTGCAGGTGTAGCTGGTCAGCTTTGGAAGCGCAATGGCAGGACACTTCTGTCTGAATAGTATCAACGCCTAATGATCAACATTCTTGCTTATTGGAGGAAGCTACACGATATTTCTTCTTGTTATAATACCATATTCCGCTACACCAATTCCGGCAATTAATGTTCCTACGCAGCACCGTGAATACGTGCAATCTCATTTATAATGATGACGATCTAGACGTAATTACGGCGGTACTCCTTTTCGACTTCATGCATGTTATTTCCTCCGTTGCTCGTGTTTTTTTATTTCATTCTTCTGTTTTTAGTAACGTTCAGTGGCAGAGCGGGCAAACTGCTGTACGTGAAATTCGCTTCTCTTTGAACGAGAAATTATTTCATCTGATCTATGCCGCTCGCAAACGCACGACGTACGTCAGCTGCACTGTTCCGAGGGTGCAGGAGCAGAGTTATAGCGTTTGCGTAGCGGTTGACGAACGTTCGAATTATCACGGATTCGAATAGATTCAAAAATAGAAGTAGACCCATCGTTGTATTATGCTCGCTAGGGACTACCGAGGAAATGGAAGAAATAGCGTGACGAACTGACGAGACGACTGCAAACCAACGCGGCGTCGCGACGTCAACCGCCATTCTGTACGCCCTCATGACCGCAATGACAGCCCCGAGTAGATATATGCATGCTTCGCCTGACATCCAAAAACCTTGTCCCGCTACTTTTGTTTCGAAGATCTGTCGTCTCGTCGGACACGCAATAATTGAGAGTAAGAAATATCGAATTTCCCAAATTTTTTAATCCTTGTAATAGTTATTAAAAAATTGCATCGACAATTTTTGATAGTACATTCTGCTTTAGATCTATAATTTTATTATCATCATAGAGGAATGAAATACTAAAAAACTTGAAGCTGCTGAAGCGCCGTTTGTCACCTCGCCACTTTTCACTATACTGCACGCTAGAGAGTGTAGGGTGATCTTTTCTCGGTGAGATATACAAAAAAGTGAAAAACAAAAAAAGGAAAAAGAGAAGAACCCGTGGGAAGATTACGTTTAGGGATTGGGATGCGATGGTGCAGCAGCAGCAGGATGAGTATACGCATATGCATACATACCTACTTATAAACGCGTCACGAGTGAGAAACAGAAATTGTTTCCCGCCCGAGAATCATGGCCGCTTAATTATGCCGTTTCTTATTTACGATCCATTTCGAAGTCATCTTTTTTGCTATCTAAAATTCCCTATGCTTTTTTCCCCGCTGTATCTACCATCGTACTATATTACTTTGCTTAAAAATTTATCGGCAGACTTTAAAAGTGCTATTCTCAACCCAGCTGCTTGTGCGTTTTTTCATCAGAATTGTAAATGACTCACGCATACATACTGTAAGGTGCACTCATCATCACCCTGTTGGCCAATTTTTTCATGGCTGAAAATATTCTCGAGTCCTGCACAAAATAAGAAAGGTCTCATTGGTACACATGAATAGAAGTCGGTGATCTAATATACGTCGATGCGAATAAGCGAAATGCTCGCGTTGATTCGGGCGCGCCACAAAAAAAAAAAAATAACAGAATATTACTAAAATTAGTCACCTTGGCCTTTTGTTTTTAATATCTTTCGTTTTTATTACTTTCATATATTCTATTGATTCAACCATCCGTTAACCGGGTATAAAAAAATGATTGAAGCGCGCCCGCGGGGTCGTCCGAGAATTCTCAGCACTTGAAATACATAATTCGATAATTTCTTGCGTCGCGCGCGGCATAAAGTACCGAAAATCAAAGGGAAAAAAATTTACAAAAACAAAGACCTATCAGGCCCCTGCGTGTACGACCGGACAGCAAATTCTGCGTATATGGGTCACGACGGAAATTAATGAATGAAGACACTGTCTTTAGACTCTTTACTTCTGTACTAGACTCTTTATATAATTATATTATTAAGATCCAAAATTTCCGCACCCGCAGGCTGACCGTTCCAGGAATATTTGCACGTTACTTTTTTTGTCTTTGTATGTCTGTTTTTGCGTTTTTTTGTATTTTTTTTTATATCACAAGCAAATTTAGTCGGAACTTTCCGATGTGTGATAAACATTTTTACATGAATTTTCAACGACGTGGACACATGGGAAGGGTTGACTGTGATTGATTTTCGGATGTATAAACCGAAAAAGATTTACAAACGAGAAAACGTATGGCGATTAAGGCGAGTAAAAAATTTTAGCTCAAAAATTTGTGGGGCGTTATATAGGAGGCTGACTTTGAACGAGTTCTGCGTGTTTTTAGAGTATAAATGAAGCGGTTATTTCGCGGTATTACCAAAAATTCTTCTTAAATGGAATAGTAGGAAATTCTGAATTCGGACAAAGAGTTGGCCAAAGTCCAGATTTCATCTCTTTAATCTTTTTGTATAGGTATACATACATTATTAAATATAGGTATATTAAATGACTAAATCTATATCAGCCGTTGCCATTTCTGAATCTCCATTATTTTCTTATACCGATCATTCGAATGTGTGTGAAATTCGAATCCGCACGCCACCGTTTGAATTTTTGAGCTTCTGCTGCTGCGATTATCCCAATCAAAATTTACCGCATAAGAATGAAAAAATGAATAAATCCTATCTGCAACAATTAATTTTATATCCCGGATCGCAGAGCAGGCTGTTCGCAGAGGAGAATACGAACAGAAGACTTTTCCTCTTTAATTTAACGCAATTGAAATTCAAGTATAAATAAAGCAAAAAGCTTATCGTTTACGGTAGTAACG
Organism: Athalia rosae; assembly: GCF_917208135.1. NCBI lineage: Eukaryota > Metazoa > Arthropoda > Insecta > Hymenoptera > Athaliidae > Athalia > Athalia rosae. The sequence continues at coordinate 11,696,771 of NC_064026.1, forward strand.
CGAGGGAGCGAAAATCTAGACGGAGTCGACGGTCATGTGAACCGGATTCTACACGCTCGCAGCTGCGTGTATCCGTTGTGCCGAGATCAGGATTCTCTCTTTCTCTTGTCATCTCTCCTTGATTCTGTCGCCGAGATATCATGTACGACTTTGTGGCGTATTAAGAACAAAAAAATGGAAGAAAACCAAATAGAAGAACGATTAAAAAAATTTAACGTTCGGGCTGACGTACATATTACACGCCGTCGTTTTGATCGTGACGTTTGATATAAACGTACATACTTATATGTATACATACGTATGCAATGACGAATGATAAGAGAATTTGAAGCGGAAGTCGAAATATTGCACAGCAGGGAGACCTATAGCTTTATACTTTAATATCTCTATAATTCACGGAGCGCATTGCAATGTGAATTTCAGGCGATATGCCGATTATAGTTCGGCCCGCATCTGCATAAGCATCGAATGAACTGCCTTGAGAGAAACGAGTTTATTATTACCTACGTCCCATAAGCTCCGCTGCAACGCAATATAAATGATCCGTGCAAGCTGCACAGTGTCAGTAAAGGAATAAAAAAAAAAAAGAGAAAGAGAGCTGGGGGCGATAATAAAATGGAAACGAGATCGCGTCTCTTGAATCGCGCGATCGTATCTTGTGAAGGTAAAAATAACGATAAAAATGACTAGAAATAAAAGTGGAAAATTGAAGCGGTTGGTATAAAGGATGTATGAAGAGGAGATAAGAGGAGAAGGAGACACGGGAAACGGTACGACACGGGATCATCCAGCGCGAATAAATTTATGTCCGGCATAGTTTTTCAATGAAAGAAAATTGCTTTTGAGTAGACGTGTTAATAGAAATACGGAGTAGCGACTCTCCCCGCTTCCTCATCCTCCTTTTGCTCAGCTCCTTCTCATTCTACTTTTTATTTTTATTCTTATTCTCACTTTGTTTTATTTTTCCTAATTTTTCCCTCCACGCGGCTCCGCCGGCTTCGGTATACGTGTAAGTGACACACCGGGCCCCTGGACCCCAAGACGACAGCTGCCCTGATTAATGACAAGGATGGGGGCGGCCTCTAAGAAATCTTCGCCGAAGGTCAGAAAGTGGAAGTGTTTCACGCTGTCGTCGAGATACCGAAGCGGGGGAAGCGATGAGAACGAAATGGGAAAAATATAGGAAATTAACTGTCGATACTGTATACATATGTATACGCCTAAGGGTATAAAGGTAATATATGTATAGCATACGATTATAGTATTCGTGCACATGGAATACTTAAAAAAATATTGTAATCATATATTTTTTTTGTCCGACGTGGATTGCAATTTTCATTGATTGTGTTCTGGTTAATTTATGAGAAAAATAGCTGCGACGCTTTTATCAGTTAGTATCGTACATATAATTGCTTCGACAAATTGCCTTCCACGAGAAAGAGGGACGTTATGGTGTCGGATGTAAACAATGCGTAGCCACCTACTGTATATCACGTCTTGCGGCTGCGGAGGAAATTTGGTACAAGTTATGGAAACCATTAACCACCACTTAGCGGTTTTCACTTCACGAATTATTGCCCTGCAACAAAAAATCTCGAAGTAAATTATACATATATACGTGTAACAATTAACGTACAAGTTTTCACAATCAAATTCGATATCCAATGACGTTGGATGTAATTGTACATCACGGATAAAGAATGTCGTCGTATGCTCGATGTGTAGATTCGTGTAATCGCGAGTATCCTTTATAGGAGACTAATTTATAGCATATGTCGACTTGTAAGATATTCTTGAATTTTTCTTCGAGTTCGCTGAATGGTGCGGGGTAGACGTTCGTACGAGTATATAGAATAGGCACATAGGTATAAGTTGAAGTCATATGGAAACCGGAAGTACGGTGTGAATCTGTCGGTGGGAGTTGAGCGTCTAAAGTTTTGTAGACGCCGGTCGTCCTCGGCGTCGTGTAGTCGGCGTCTGTCATCGTTGTCGTTGTCGTCTGTACGGTATATACAGTCGTGCACAGGGCGTCATGGCCTTATATATCCATGTATACATGTATCGTGCACATACGAAAGTGTGCGAACCACCCTAATATGTGGACTCGCGGTACTTCGACAAAAAAGAAGAAAAAAAGAAAAGTAAAAAAAAAAAAAAATAACGCCGCCCTTACGGTCGCAAAGTGAAAAGGGTTGTTTTCCAGCGATTTATGATTGGATTTTTAAAAGGGTTCAAGTATATATACGGAGCTTTTTATAGAATAACAGTACCGTACAAATAACTATACACTGTGTATGTGTATATGCGGTTAATTCTATAAAATAAGGAGGGTAGGCTGGGGACGAGATAAGAAACCCCATTTTTTTTTTTTGTCCCCCGCGTCAAATGACGCATCAGGGGAAAAAGTGAAAAAAATTATGGAATTTACGTGGACAGAACTTGAAAATCGTTCCTCGCAAGGGGCATTTGACGAGCTTTCGAGATTTGTTAACCGCGCCCATCCCCTCGATATCACCTTTCAGTACTTCCACGCCCCTGCAAGACTATTTCGTGTTGTTCACGAAGGACTTTCAAGATTAGCGCGCCTAAGATGATTCAAGATTCTTCGGTTTCACAGAATCCGCCCCGCTGGCGCCATGAGTTTTACTATACATACGTATACGTAGTATTGCATATGCGGACACCATCTAAAATCTAAAATAATCGACTATATTATATACCGTGTCTTATTCCGTCCCTTTTTTTTTTTTCTTCAAAATTCTCTTTCGCTTATTCTATTCCCTCCTCTCTGTTTCTTCACCAATAGGCGGAGCCGATCGCGATAAATCACTACTCGGCCACCGAAAACGACCGGGTAGGTACCTAATTTCGTGTTCCGAGAAAAAAACATGACGAAAAAAAAAGACATTTTTCGCAAAATCTAGCCTTCGCATGACGGCCATTATACCGTGGTCGTCATCTTTGTTTTTTGACTATTACAATAGTAGAGACATTCGTTTCGATTTTATTAAGCTACTCTTTCGACGGATATAATTACAACAGCCATTCCTAGGTGTTGATTTTTTATCTCAACATCCCCAATTAGCAAGACGTTATATGTCCGCGCTTCTTCTGCGGTAAATTCTAATGCAGTTACATAATAAATTTTGAATCGTGATGCGAATCAACACCACCCCGAAAGCTCTTAACCAGGTTTAAAACTATAAATGAATAGTAAATAGCGTAGTAGATTAAATAGCATAGATACGGTGCACGATTTAGGAACAGCTGGTCGTTTGACGTTGAAAGCGCAGCCGGTCAAGTCAAGACGACATATCAGCCAGACTGCTGTCTGTGCAGCAGCAAAATACTGTGTAAAGTAACACGTGACAAGACTACACATATGCAGAAGCGAGCAGCGTATGGAACTGATGTATACGCGAGGAAATCAACTTGAAGAGAAACTCGAGTGGCCTCCGGTGGCACAGATGCTGATGTTTCTGTCTCTACGCACAGCGTTTAACTATGGCTTGTTTTCTACGCGACAAAGTTCCCGTAACAGGTGCTTCTTCTTCTTCTTCTTCTCCCACTTAATTTCCCTTTTCTCGAGGGAATTACACAATTGTATAATAGTAGGCGGTTCGGATCGGAGCTGGGAACCAATCCCATGAGGATCGGATTCATTTTACCTGCGGCAAAAGGAGCGCACCTCCGGTCCTTCGTTCGACCTTAGGGGGATTGGAGAGGCAGACCGAAAGGTGTTTACCAAAGGTGTAAAATGGCCGACGTACCAAAATGGCGTTTACGATAGCGCGAAGGACGCAGGAAGGACGATCGTATTTTTACGTCTTCTTAATTTTTCAGGAGCGAGGAAAGGGAGGGGAATCAGCGAGGCGAGATTCAAACAAGAGAATCGTAGAGTCGAGAACGAACTGCAGTCAAAGGTCCAGATTACTATATTATACGACAGAAGAGGGAGACATCAACTCCCAAGAAAATAGCCGTGATTCTGTCAGCGTCCCTGCGTGGGTGTCCTGCTGGCACGCTTCCTTAGCCCATTTCGTCCCGTTCCACATTCTCCTCTACTTACGGTATAAGGTAGCCACACGTATATCCTGGCTCTTTCTGCACGTTAACTTTTGTCGTTACCCTATACACCCCGTGCAGCAACTGCATGCTGTGTCGCGTGCACTCCCCATTTCCCGGTAAATTTTATAGATATTATTCTTAAAACGTACATATACTGTCGCGTTTTACTTTTGCAGCTGAATGCGGCGCATATTGAAAGAAAAGGAAATTTTGTTTTTTTTTATAAAAGGTTTATTTTTTCACTTTTTCTTATGGTAATTCGTCCTGTTATAGTACCAAATTGTATAGACAAAGAAGGGGAAAAGAAAAACTAAGCAATATAATGAAACAAGAATGAGAAAAAAGTGCAGCAACATTTATACCGTATTTGCATATAATTCGGAGTATATATATTTATTCGGTAAATGAATAATTAATTATCAACCCGGGTTTGGATAGAAAAACTGAACAGTTTTAACCGCGGCGACACTGCAGTATATATGTATATATTACTGTAGTTTGATGAAGAGAAAAGAAAAAGAAGAAGTAGAAAAAAATATGGAAGAAAAAAATTGGGAAAGAAGAAGAGAAGGGAGGAAAAAACGAAGTGAACCTCATGGGAGAACTCGGCAGGGGGGAGGCCAAATTGTTGTTCTTTCCATTGTCGTTTTTCGGTGCCGTAACGTCTGACGAGAGGACGCCTTCCCTTCCAAGAATTAGGGACCTTAAGCATGTGCAACGCGTTTTGCGTTTTCTTCGTTCCTTCATATATTCTTCTTTGCACCATTCTTTTACTTTTTTTTTTCTCTATTATTTTTGCACGGAAAATTTCGGTTCTTTCATACACACATCTTTCCTGGTCCCCATGCCACAGAGGCTCAATATTTCGTGGTCGTAAATGCAGCTCGGATGGCTACCGCAGACGCCGATTTCTGGGAAATCTGCACAGGAAAATGTCTCCGAGTTAGCTGATGAATATAGATACGTAATCAACTTTGATTTTATACGTATACGAATTATGGGCGATTTTCTTTGCCATCATATGTATATCATAGCTTGCATCTGATTATAACGAGTAGATGTATAGAGTACATATTACAATCTTTGTTAACATAAAGCTCTTATATCTCTGTAGATGGAACAAGAAGAGAAAAAAATGGATGTGATGAGCTTAGGAGCTATTCATAAAATCTCGGTGTTTTTGGTCTGAAAATCTTGACGTCTGAGATCACGACCTCTGTCACGGTTGATAATCGTACGGTTTATTTTATGAAGACAAATATGGATCAAGGAAGAATAAACGAAAAAAAATGAATTAGAAAAGAAAAAAAATTGGAAGATAGTTCCGAAACAAATAAATATATAGTTTTAACATTTGGGATTCTATACTATACCGTGACAGGGAACTGATTTGTGCCTCCGGTCGTCCCAGTTAGCAAAGCCCTCCCATCACCATTCATTTATTTGCGATTCCCTTCCTTTTACTTTTTCCATTTTTTTTTCGCTTGGTTTCATTAGTTTTATTTATACCCTTTTTCGTATATATGTATAACGTTATATAGCCTATTTTTAACCCCGCAAACTGGTACACCTTTTTTCTTTTTCTCGTCCTCGACTTCGTCCTCATCATCGACTCTGTAGCTGCTGCTGCTGCTGCTGCTGCTGCTGCTGCACCGTCTGCATTATATGGTTTTATGTGTAAGTATATAGTATATACTACATTAAAAGCTGCAGTCCGGAGTTCCCGGACACATAAAAGAACACCCGCACTATATTCAAAAAATAAAAAAATCCATGATTTCCAGTTCAGCAGATTTTTTTTGCCTGTCATCCGTTATACTTTTTTTTCAACCCTTTTTTTTTTACGTTATAAATATATATATATATATATTTTTTTTGCCTTCCATTTTGCATTCGTCGCAAAATTCTGCCACGTGTAGTTCCGGTCTTTTAATATACTCGCATCGGTATATTCACTATATAGGTATACATTGAACTGGTAGACATAAAAACGGGGAGTGCATAAAATCGTAACTATATATTATAATGAAAACACAATTTAGATCCAACGGAATCGATCAAATTATATAATAAATTATACCTCCTATAATTTAATTGTTTTTTGGATTTTTCTACGGCAGAAATACGCCCGATATCGGAGCCAAGCACAACTTGTTTGATAAGCAGCTAGAGAGTAACAAAATATGAATGAACTAGGAATAAATCTCCGCGGTGAATAAGCAAAAGACGGTCGAAGCTACTGTTACGACAGGTAAACAACCCATTATTTATCAACCCTACCCCAAATGAACTCTGTCTGTATCAGATTCATCGCCACAGACGATATTAATTACGTTCTCAGCTGTCGATCCCCGGTTAGTGATCTGTGCCATCCAACTGGCCATACCATCAATATTGGAGCAAATGTATCAAATTTGGTTGACCACGAGATACTAATAATCGTTAGCTTTAAGTGAGAGCATCGTCTGGGATGTGACGGTAGGTGATATCGTCGAATAGTATCGGACCGCCCGACAGCACGTTCATATTTCGCCTTTATATACCGCTAGCAACGATGCATGAAACGCTTGCGAGAAAGCTCCCGCATTATACATGAATAGGATTTCCCACACCGTCCGATTTGGTTGTTCATGTAAGTGAGGAAAAGTGCAACCTTAATGGAGATGCAAAAACTAGCGGCGAACAATAGCGTAACCTTTGGAAATTTATATCTCCCATGGGCTGAAATAACTGTTCAATTTGTAACGTGATCGTTTCTGTTTTCAGATTTGCGACTTCTGCCGTGAGAATTGAAAATTACTGATAACCAACGTCGCTGTGGGCCGGACATTCCTACGAGGCGTGACCAGCTTAGATAACAATTCCCAATTGCATTTCTTCTATCACAGCCGTATATTAATTACGTCGGATCTCACGCAGTGAAACGTTTTCATATTTTATGGGTAAAAGAGTGCAGGTAGAATCCGCCATATCAAAGCACTTAGCTATAACGCGAGGCACTCGTCATTCGTTTTTATAATATTTCCGAGCTAGATCGTCAAATTTTGACGCGATAATAAAATCCTACATCGTGCTCATAGGTAGCACATGATATATCGAACGAGACGGACAGACCGGAAGATAGAAGATGAAAGGTTCTTGTACGGGGAGAAGAGTAAAACAATATACCTCCGTGAAATTTATAACAGCGGAAGTAGCTAGCGAAAGTTCCGTCGTCTGTCAGAATACGTATACTATACGCAGTATACGGATGGGAAACGGCTATAGCCGCGGTGCGACTGGTGCAGAATGTTTGTTTGATTTTCAAGCGTCGCGACGCCTTGTATTCCCGCAGCGTCCGTCCGGACGTTCGTTTTCGAACCTGGTTAACCGGTGCGTACGCCGATACAGAAAAAGAAAGAAGAAGAAGGCCACCAGACGGAGAGGGAGAAAGAGAGGCAGCAACAACTCGGCGACGTATGTATCTACATACGCGTTTGCGGGGACCACCCTGATCGTTGGGAAGTAGAGTTTCGTAATTTACCGGCAAAAATAGACAAGGAAAAAGACACTTTATTGCATTAGTGAAAAATTACTCATGACTGTTCGCACAGTCGCGCGGTGGAGCTGTCTTTTGATTGAAAAAAAAAACGAATAGAAAAAAAAACTAAAAAGAAAAAAAAAAGAAAAAACTAACGAATCCATCCTTTCCGCACGATTCGTATAAATTATTCCGTTATAACTGCATCTTTGAATTATTCACCCACTTGTCCATCCGCACGCCTAATAATTACCCCGCCTAGAGCGAAGCAAATATATATATCCGAAAATCAATCCGCGCCGCTTATATTGTATATGGTGACGATCCAATTTAATTAATCGAGTGATTTATTATGCATGATGACTGGGAACTTTGAGCGACCGAAGGAAGCGGTGGTCACGTGGTAGGATTTTATAGGGCATTCGAAAAATATTCGACCACCAATATTTTGGACTCCCCATTGCTCGAATTGGCATCTCTGTCGCCTGTGACAGAACGACCAGCCCCAAATGCCACCAGCAAATTCACAATGGGACGACATTGGGGTGCAATTAAGCAGCCCCGTGGTTAAGCTGGGTTCAAATTAAGCTGTACTTATATGAGCTATGCAGGTAACGCGGGGAAACCCGCCGCGAGGACTTAAATTTATCACGGAAAATATATGCCGTCAATTGTTCTTCTCCGTCACTCGAAGATATCGGAGTCGTTACGACCCTTTGTGTGATAATTATCGGAAGTCGAGATAAAAGTGAACTGCATTTATCTACGGAACCGACGAGACGCTGGCACACGGCGCGATATTAAAATTGGAATTACGCGTATTGCAAAGAAATCATAATCATCGTAATAAAGTCTGCTAAAGTAAACTTGATAATATCCAGTGTTAATCTGATATTCTCTTCTCTGTAAACAACGTCTGTACGCAAATGCCGAAGCAACGCCAGCGTCAACGGCGGCATGGTTATATTTTTTCCCAATAAATTATCTGCGTATACAGACGTTACGGAAAAATTATTACATAACTGGATCAGAAAAAAGAAAGAAACGAAAAAAGAAAAAAAAAACCAGAGGCTGGTGATGAAATACAATTTCATTTACATCGTTCGTGCATCGCTTATATTTATCTACAAATTCTTTGTACAATAAAATCGACGAAAATTTCAATATACCTATAATCCTATATGTTCGTATACATAATGTAAGTGTGCGGAACGTTCTTCCGTTCACTTCGATTTAAATGATTTTCCAGAAGGAAACGTGCCTAAAATAATGGATTATGACACGGCGTGAAGCAACGAACAGCCTTTCTGCCCATTTCTACCTCAACAACGCGGAAAATCCCAGCATAGTGGCACTTTTCCGATTCTATACCGATCCAACACGAGCTATCCTAGTCTACCCAATAAACTGTGTATATAGGACATATAATTTTACTTGCTGGTAATTCCCAAAGATATTCTGTATAGGTGTGCAAAAATTAACTGCCGTTATTTCGTCTGGTGTTAAGCGCGTCAATGCACTGGAGATACTATATCGAATCGAAATAATTGACAGGTAAATCGTCGGGGAATGTTTATCTCTATATTCAGGACAATCGGAACCGAAAGGGAGAATGTTACGGGAGGGAATTATTGCTGCGCCTAATATTGGGGCCCCACGAACATGTGTCTCTAAGTGTCCAGCGATTCATAAGTTCATCGGCTGTCAACGTGACCGGAATCTCATTAAAGGTATACTAACACGTGGCAACCAAATTTACTAATTTTTTTTCTCACCGCTACGCCGCACTACCTTGAAATGTACACGTTATGCGCCTCGACGGCATTATACGGAGAGCGAGAGACATGTGCCGATAATTCGGACGAACGTGAAGTCGAAACAAACGGCTTATAAGCATAGGTCATACTTTGTTGGCTGAACCTTAAAGATAATATAGCGTTTGAACCGTACGGTCGAACTGCGGAATCGATTGATTTCGGCGGCTAGAATTTTATTCGTTTCTCCGATTGACCGATGGAAGAAAAATTAAAATCCAATCGAAAATATCTCTTGGCGGAAAAAATTTTGTCGCGAACTACAACACTTAACGATTTCTGCTACGATACTGAAGATTTTTAGGGATGATTCTCAGATAAAATTTCGACCTTTTCCTTCTCCTCCCTCGAACTACCGGTACGGAGTGATTTTGAAAACAGAAAAAAGTATTCAACGCATTGATTCGTTTTTGCGTAAGTTACAAAAGGGCGTAACGCATCCGAAGGGTAAATAAAAAAAGTTACGATCGAATACCAAAAGATGGTCGAAGTCGCCGAACAGCCCCAATTACATTTTTAACGACGCCTCTCTTTTTTCTTACAGCGGTAGGATTTGAGCGATACGATAGGAAAGAGGACATTCATTGTTTGTTTCATCGACCCTTGGACACTAGGGGAAAGTTTTTCTGCCATCGCGAATAGGACAGCGGGAGAAGAAACCCCCACACACGGTGGGGGTCGCGTAATGGAGACCCTCGGTAGGGTGGCGATATAGTGATGGTTTCCCACGTTGGGAGGTGGTAATAGTGATTCGAGTAAAGAGAATTCCAGGTTACGTCCCCGATTATCGAAGACGCACCGTGGATTTCCCAGGCTGAAACCGGCATCGGACCATCTTTGGCTGCACAGCATCTGACTGTCGCAGCCGAACGTCCGGCGAACGAATCGGCATATATGCTAAATCCGAAAGAAAAATTGGCGCTCATGAGAAATCCGACGAGATACTGAAAAATTACAGGGTTGTGTTCGGGAGAAGTTTGGTGGCTGAAAAATGTGACGGAAGAGCGAATAAAACGATTGTACATTTTATCGGTCGGGTCACCGACTGTACGGAGTCAAGGGAACGCGATTTTTCTTCAAAGAAAGCGAAGATCGCCGTGAAAACACATGAAACAAACGAAGTGCGACGCCAAGCGGTTGGTCTCGGCAAGTGTAAGCGAGGCGCGCACTTGTCCGAATGTGAATGTCGCGAGATTAGATAGCGGGGAGACTTGTGTCGGTGTATCTTCTGGACGTCGGTGATGTTTGATGCACTTTTCGCGAATTGTAATATCGCGATATCGAGACGAACGTAATAATCCCTAAATTTGATTTCGGAATCAGCTACAGCGTGGAAGTATAATACCAATAAAAATAACAATGTTAATAGAATAAGATTTTGAAAAATTGCACCCTTCAACGCGCGAATAGTTGGCAATGTTTTCCGGTGTAATTCGTCGGTGAAAATTCACGATTATTTTTAGCGAAAAAAACTATTTTTCGTCGAAAAATTCATCGCGCGCAATACGTCGAGCGTGCGAATTGTCCGAGGAATTCGGCCGGCCAGCTAATAGTAAGTTTGCGAAAACTAAAGATTTCGAAAATCTTCTGTTTGTTCGTAATCCTGTAAGCAGTTTCGGAACTGGACAAGCAAAAATAACCAGAAGCTGGAATGTCCACAATATTATACCGTTCTCTCGCGGTCTCACTCTTACTCTACTCTACTCTACAAACTGTTTTTGTTTGCAACGTTAAATTCTCGGCAAATATTTAATCCGAATAATCTTTGACTTTTCGTATAAGCCGGATAATTCACGGCTGCACATAAGTCAGCTCTCGCCGTCTCACGTACAAGACGCGTATTTACAGCCGAAAAATCAGCAGATGTCTCGATGTCGCGTATAGAGGAACGAGCGACAGCAGAATTGATCTCTTTAAGCCTCGCGATATCGGATTCGTTTCCAACGAGATGAGCAGATTTTCGCTCGTGAAGAAAACAAGACGCAAAAATACCGAATAGAGACCCGAGGTACCGGCTGTACGGAATTTCGCGACTATCGCATCCAAGGATAAATTTCCGGACCTAATAACAGCGGCATTTTTGTACGGGGTTGTTTATTCACAGTTACCCATTATGCGGGTTAACCAAGCACTTGTCGACATTCGAAACGCTCCATTGTACGGCAATAATGTCATTTACGTTCGACGGAGTGCAGTCGCTTTCGGACGGTAGTGCCGAATTGTTGTATACCTGCGGCTAAGAATCAATGGGCGTCAAAGGATGGAATGGAAAATACTGTAAAGCGCGGGGGGGGGGGGGGGGGGGGGGAAAGTGCGACAGCACGAGTTGCGCAATATTGAACGAAAAAAAAAATAAATAAATAAAATAAACAAACAGGAGGAAACTAGAACAAAATGAAAATTAATATATGCACGGTATTTCAAATGACGCAGGGCGTTGACTACGGACGATTAGCTCGGGGAAACCGCGACGAGCCTAAAAGGAAGGAGAATCGCTCTCACAAATCGTTTGAGAACACGTGCTGACGGAAGGGGGAGGGGGCGAGCTAGACTTCGGCGGCAGCGGCAGCGGGAGAATCTGCTGCAATATCAACAGAACAGGAGGAGTAAAAACACACGTGTCTTTGTAAAAACGAACGACACTTGTAAATGCAAATTTGTTCGGTGCTTCGGCATGGCGCACACGTGCTGCCCGTAGCCTTATCCCCGGTTATATGGGAAGACGTACAGGTATATAAACGTATAACTCTTAAGTACAGCCACCTCGAACTCTCCCACCTTGGCGGTCTAAAACTTTCAACATATGGACGGACCGATTGACGGACATGTGGCTACCATGTTTCATGGCGCATCGGGAACAACGATATTTGCCGGACACTCTGTGTGACCCCCGAACGCGCGGCCCGTTCACCATAAATACCTTATGGGTAGAGAAAAATTTACAATTCGCAACTATATGTATACGGTGTTGTGTTTATAGGTATAGATATGTAGGCATACCTATGTATATACATATACGTATATATAAGGGACGGAAATGAAAAATCTGGAGAGCATGTTACGCCTTTACGCCGGAATTTCCACGCATAAAATCACATCTGGTCGCAAAATATTGGCCCCGGTCAGGGCTGTACAATATTTATGATGAAAGTATATATGTATATACGTCCGACTATCTACGCTAATTACCTTGCTGGTAGCTTATTGCTTGGGATTTTGCTCGGGCGATTCGAGCGCGTGGCGTTTACGATCGATGTTGCGAAGCGATGATCGCCGTCCTCGTCTCGGGGTGGCTCGATTTTTTTTTTTTTTTTTTTTTTTTTCTTTCCTTCGGAGTCTGGATTGAGAAACTTTTTTACGCCAAGGTGATCAATTGTGAATGAGAATGAGCTGTCGCGCGTCATAGAATATGATATTTCGCCAGAGCTACAGAGGTTTAACGGAACGTCGAGAATAATATTTCTTCTAATTCTTATTGGTTGGTGGGTGTACATCAAATTAATTTGCTCGCGTTGAGTAACATTTTAGATATATATTACGATGTGAAATTTGGAAGGAAAAAATTTCGTCAACGATTGAGCGAACTGCAGATCAACCGTTTCCTCGATTCATGTATACATATACGTATATATATATTAAGGGCGAGAATGAGAAAGCGAATGTCTTGCTCAAACAAACAGGAAGATGTAATCAATTCCACGGGACAGAAACCGTGTATTTGTCAGTCGATCTTTATGTAGCCCATTTTTCAACCTATTCCCGCTTTCGATAAGCCGAATGAAGTCCACCGTTCTATAATATACGTACATATAAACGCGAATTGTGCGGGGGCATAGTATTGTCACCTAAACGTGTATCATTAGTCCATTTCTCCGATTCAAGTTTGCAGAAAACTTTGAAATTATTATAATTTCGGAAATACCCTCGTCGTCGGTCGTTCGAACGTTTTTCCCAAACCAGCAGCCCCCCTCACTGTCTCCGGGCATATTTACGATCGGGTTATAATTGTGCCCCACCTTCTCCGTTTGTCTCGCCCGATGGGGGGGGAGGGGGGAAGCAAATTGGGAAATACCACCCTCGGTGTACCTTTGTTGAGAATACGCAAAAGTATTCACGCAATCTCCGATTCCTCCACCTACGATACATTTGGCCTGCAATCGATCGATCGAATCCCTCGAATGGATCGGAAGTGAAAAAAAAATCCCGCAACGTTGAGTCACGTGTTATATTTGCGGCAAACCCCTGCATTGGGCATTTTTTCCGAAAACCGGGAAAAAATAAAACGTTAAAAGAAAAACAATTCTAAAGTCATCGGAGTAAATATCGTTTGTTTTGACATTCGGAGTCGAGAGATCGTATCTCGGTTGCGGGGTGATCGGAAGAAGAAAATAAAAAACAACAACTTGCGAGACACGACGCTAACTGCGCATGATGATTCTCAACGCTGAGATGCGGATCGTTGAATATCCGTAACAATATAATTCCCACAATATCTCGCCCCGCCTGCCGCTACTTTATAATCTCTCATACCTACGTACGTACATACGTATGTACATATCTATAATGTATACGCGCTGCAACAATTTAAGATGCAGTTCGTATCCCTCGCTACGGATGTAACGTATATTTCCAGAGAGAGAGATTCAGAGCTTAATGTATACGCGGCACATGTGTAGCCTCTGTACGCACCGTTTAACGATATTAACGTGCATTTAATTGTGCGTAGTGCGTACGTATAGGTATACATTCAATCACGGCGTTCAGAGATCTCCGTACGACGGTCGGTCTATCCGCTGTAATACCGAAAAGCCAAATCCGTGCGTTAATTGAAAACGTGCGGAAAATTTTCATCTATCGAGGAATGAACGTTGAGCTTCCATCTGATTATATAGTGTACCTGCATCATAGGTATACGTACATACCTATATACATATATATTGTAAATAAAATATTGGCGTGCGCGATGTGTAACACAAAGTGTGGCGAAAAATTGGCATGATACCAAATCCGGTACATTGAATCGCCAATACGGTAGGGAGGACTAATAAATAACCGAACCTCGGCCAAAATAATTCCCCCCGTCGACCGGGCCGAATATCGTTGCCGCGGCCGGCCGTCGCCTATTCTACACGAAAAACGCGATGATCAAAGAAAGTGTTCCAGCCAAATGATATCGCGCTTTTTTATCCCAATGGGGTTGAAAGGGGCTCACGCCGTATAACCCTGCTCTCGCGAGATCGTTTGTTAAACATCAACCGCCGCAAATCCCCGCTGTCGTTATAAATCTGCGGCGGATGAATTCTCTCTTCTTCTTTTTTTTTTTTTCTTTTTTTCTTTCTTTGCTTTCGCAACTTTCAATTTTCGATTTAAAATCATCGTGTTTTTCTCCTCGTAATTCAACCGCGATTCCGCCAACGGCTTTATACCACGCCACCGCATGCATACGCATTATATTCCTTTTGGCCTTTCGGATGAGATGTATAATACGATTTTATTAGATTCGAACGAAAAAAAAAAAAACAACAAGATAACGTATGAAGAAAAAATAGTGGTACCGAGTTAAATTCAGCGCTGTAAGTGATCCGCGATAAAGCAAACCGACACCCGGGACATCAATTAAATTCAATTTATACCTCGCCTCCTTAGATTTACTACCCCCGACACCGGCGCTTTAGCGGTTTTTTAAATTGGCGTTTCTTGGATTTCTTTATGTATCGTTGTAGATACGCGACCGCCAGCAGCCATTGTATGGATTCAAAGTGCAATACCGAGCGGCTACTACGTGTACAGTGGAAGTTTGAAATAGATTTTACCCTCGAGAATTTCCTCGGCGTTACGCGCGTACGCAGCGCACGAGTGTACGTGCACGATGCCAATTAGAGGTGGAATTTTACACACCCTATCCCCTCGCATATGCTTATATAAATTATTTCATTTGTTTTCTTGTTATTTTATTTTATTTTTTTTTTCTTCTTTTTCCCTATAAATATCAAAAGCCGCAACGATATTGTCGAGCTAATTGCAATTGTAAAACGACGTACCGCGATCATATACGATACGTTGATTTCATTTTTATTTCATCATTATTCGTACACAACGCTAATTGCAACGGATATCACGAAGATCGGCGAACGCCTGATAATTATATTATTGTACGAGGGGAAGAAAAAAAATAATATAGTCTCGTAAAAATATCAGGCTAACTTATTACACGAGAGGTCGACGCGTACGGCGGAGGCGGATATATCTTAACCGGCTTAGCCGCGGCGGGTGCAGCTCCAAAGGAGAACGAAAAAGAGCAATAGAAGGAAATTAGCGTGAGTGATGATGCGGCGTTTGGGGTTAAAAATAAGCGGCACAAGTCCGTATTATACTTAAAAAATAGATTCGCGCGGTGTAGAGCGGTGCGGAGTCTAAATCTCTGGCCGAAGGGCCGGAGTGTCTAATGACGTTCTCAAAAGTACGTTATACGTATACGTATAATGTATAATGTGTACATAGGTAACTGCACGATGGGCATACGACACTGTATATACTTCGGAGTTTCTTGTCTTCGAATAAAATACACCGTGTGAACTTTCAACTCCCGTCTATAATATCTTGTTCCCTTTGTACTCGCGCGCGCGCGCGGGGTTGATTGATAACAAATGGGATCGCGTAGACGATGTTTGTTGTGACATTGCTAAGCCGCTCGCACCTATAAATTCCTACGTTTGTACGAGTTTTGTATACAAAAAGTTTCACGCGTGCAGCTTTTCTCGAAGCTTTGTTTTTATTACGCGACAGAGAGAGAGAGAGAGAAAATAAGCGTAAAACCAAAAGAAAAAAAAAATAGATAAATAATGAATGAAACTTGAAAATATCGCGCAATTATCAAACGTTTTTTTTTTTTTAAATCGACTCATCGGTGAAATCACTCTCCCTCACGGGTTTTCATCGCTTCGCATCGAGATAAATATTTCGCACACGCGCGCGAATATATTGCACATCGTGGTGACGAATTTTTTCGAGAAAATTACCGAAAAATGTCGAACCCCCGTAAATCGGTAGTGGGAGGCAGGGGAAGGGGAAGGGGGGGTGAGGGTGAGGGTCGGGGGGGTGGTAAGGTGAATTTTAGCGCGAGACGAATGTAAAAACGTATACATATACATGTATACGGCAAACGCAGAAAGATCCGCGGGCGGCGTACAGCCCAGCTACGAGAAACGAACGACGCTCTGGGGCTATACGCGATATAAATATTCAAGATGGGTTTCTCTTTCTTCCGTACCTCCCGCCTCCTTCCCTACGTCGATCTCGTTCTCTCTTCCGATAGTCGGATTTCCAATGGCACCGTCTTCTTTACGGACGGGCCGCAGCTTCTTCCTCCAGAGTCTTCTGCATTGGATATACGAGAAGCACCGTGGGGGTATCCTGGGATGGAAAGAGGCTATAGTGGGTGGGGACAACTGACAGCTCGGATAAAAGAAACCCTCGGGCTTCGCGTTTACTAAGAGGGAAAAAGAGGGTGGTGGAAGAAAGAGGGAAGAGGGATAAAGCCGGTATAGTGGGGAAAGAGGCGGGGTTGCCTCACTCGAATATCCTTGCGTGCTTTTCCAGGGGACTTCGCCACTTCAGTCAGACAGAAGTCATCCCCCGTGTCGTCCACGTCGTGTCATTTCTACAGAATCAAATCGCGTTGACAAATCTTCGTCGATCGAGCGTTCGGTGGTTCGCGACAGGTGTCGTTTTGTGTTTTTTTTTTTTTTTTCTTTCTTTCTTTCTTTCTTTCTTTTCAAAACAGTGCGTCGTGGTAACAGTGGTAACGAGCGATCGATCCCGATGCGCTGATCTTTAGCTCAAGATCGTTGGCGGAATAAAATCGATGAAAAAAGAGCATAGGTCAGAGATCGAAATGCAGGCTCAACCGGTTGCCATTCAGACCCAATTACGAGCGCAGGTTTTATACCCGCTCGGCGATGGCTCGGGTATACCGAACAGCGCGGGAAGTAGCGCCAGCAATTCGCCGGATCATTACGAGAGATTTTCACCACCGACCCATCTGATGGATCTGAGCAACGCGCCGGAACATCGGGGACTACCGGGATTTCATCCGCATCATCACCACCACCACCATCATCATCAGATGTACCAACAGCCGGCTTACATCGTCTACGATACCATGGAGGACAAGAGGTTTCAGGAACAACAGAAACTCTTGCAGTACGAGAGGGAGGTTCACGTGCAGGGGGAATACGAGAGGAGGATCGACGATCATTCGCCCGGTTTTTTGTCGGACCACAGCCACGCGAGCAGAGATCACGAGCAGAGTCTCTACCTGACGCCCTCGCCCCAGATGTATTCGTCGGGGGAAGAGATGACGACGGCACCGCCGTCGAACGCGTACAACACGTCGGATTACAAAGCCGATCCGGCGGAATATAAGCCGGAAATCGTACAGGGAAACGGCGATCAGGTGCAGGCGAATAGCAAACAGTTCACCGAGTCCAGACCGGCCTCCGCCGTCAAGAGAAAGAGGAAATCGAGTCTCGCCGATATAAACAACGAATCGGACGGAGAGAGTCAATCTTCATCGAGCTGCACCGGCGGTAGTAAATTAAAAGTGCGACGAAAGAGCGGCGCTACTTTCGAAGAGATACAAAATCAGAGAGTCATGGCGAACGTACGCGAACGACAGAGGACGCAAAGTCTCAACGAAGCTTTCGCCTCTCTGAGAAAAATCATACCAACTTTGCCCAGCGATAAACTCAGCAAAATACAAACCCTCAAACTCGCCACGAGGTACATAGATTTTCTTTATCAAGTGCTGCACTGCAACGCCGAGAACCCCGAGGGAAACGAGGACAACGGTGAGCTGCGTTTACTTACAAATATCATCATGAAAATATTTTGCCCCCCTAATTTAGTTTCGAAAGATTTAACGCGAACCTGGGTCGCGCGCGGCTGGACGTCGAATCCAGTAAACCCGGTGGCAGTGGGGCGCCGAAAAAAAGTAGACATTATATTTACACGAAGCTTTCGTTGCTTGTTTACATTACATAGTAATTAAACAGACCCCCGTGACGAGCGGTCGCGGTCGTTTCTCGAGCGTCACGGTTCACGCGTTTCTTTCGCGTCTCGCCATCGCGAGGAAAATCGGACGCGCGCGCGTATAACGCGAAAAACTTCGGAAAATGATCCGCGAAAATTAGAACGTGCAGCGAAGTCGGAGGAGAGTCGAAATTCGCCGCGTTATTTTCGTTCTCACGGGGGGTTGTTTTTTTTTTTTTTTCTATAATTACGAAGTATCGAAAGGCAGGTGCCATCGACTCTCCGGTTTCTCGGGCAACGGGTAAACGCACGTCTCACTCGATCATCCGCTGGACCGAAACAGTAGCTATCTCAGTCAACACTCGAGGCTCGACGTACATCCGAACGACCGCCGAACAGGAGCCGCGCGCGTCCGACGACGAACTCGGAGCGGGAAAACAGGGACATAACTTGACGTGACTAATGACGTTGGGACGTTAACCGACCGATGACTGTTTTAATGGATCGTATAAAATCGCGACTTACACCTGAACGATTGTATCGCACTCCTCCCGTCGTCGCTGTACGAGAGAGAAAAATATTATATTCACCGCTTTACTGTCCGCCGTATGGAGCCAAGTCAGATGATTTGCGAACTTCGATCACAGTCATCTGACGATGAGCCCGCGATTCGTCGCTGAAATTCGACAAATTTTTCATTATCCCTTTTTGCTTTTCATTCCCTGTTTCAGGAGAAGGTAGTCCGAGAAGCGCAGTTCTTGCAGCTAGGGAAATAACGTCGTCATCCTGCAGTTACATGGCGCACGAAAAATTGTCGTACGCTTTCAGCGTCTGGAGAATGGAAGGCGATTGGAACTCGAATCTGTAGGCAAAAAAAAACAAGAGGAAGACCGGCGAAGATAAAGAGGAAGCTGCAGGAGGGAGAAAATTATTATTCGAAGGAGTCAACGATAATTGTGATGTCGCGGAGGCGTTTTCCGCTATCACCCGATGCGGTGTAATATATGTGAAAAATAGAAGTAACGAAACGCCCCGGTAAAAATTTTATCTACATGGATTAATTTAAGTGGAGTACAATCGATGAGTCGATCAGTTTTGCGTTATATCCGCGTTGACATGACGGAAAATCTGATTTTTTATTTGTTTCTTTGTTTTGTTTTTTTCGTTCATTCAAAATCTCGTTAGCGGTTTTCATTCGCACATATAACGTCGAAGGTTTTTACCTTCCTGACTCATTGTATTTTTTTGTATATTTTGATACGGTTACATATAGCGAGTTATTATGATATAGACCGGTTTATTTCGCAATTTTCGCTGGATCGAAAATTGCGAAATAACGCGATGATGTATAAATCATGGAGAGATTAATTTTAAACGCGTTCAAGTTTTCCTGTCTCCGACGATCCGTTCAAATCTTTCGTTGATATTCCTATTTTTTTTTCCTCTTACAAATATCGAAAACGCCCGATATACATACAGATTGTCCATACAGAACGGATCCGAAGAGACATCGCTAAGCGAAGACGCATCTATAACTCGATTTCCGCTTCCGTGCCGCGCGGCGGTATCGCGATGCAGACGATCGTCATCGTCATCGGATGCCGCGCGCGGTAACAGAGAAATTCAGGAATGAAAGCCGAAAACACTTTAAACCGCGATGCTTGTACCGTAAATAATTTATGTTTCCTGTTAGCTGGCTCTATTAGATACTTTGGCGTCTAGAAATTGTCGTTATTCCCTAGGCCGCCACCGTTGGCACGGTCGCATAAAACCGGCACCGATGCAACGCAACAAACCATCGCGTATCAAAAATCTGCTTATTAGCAAAGTGTCCGTCACCGGTGCCTCGGTCGCAGCACGAGGCGACGAAACACGCGGATCTTGCTCCGCTGCCTCGTCAACCGTCTCAAAATTCACCGGGTGAAAAAACGAACGATCTTCCGTCTTCCTCGGGCTTTCCTCGACGCTCGAGTTTTCATCGCCGCGCACTTGAGGAGGAGCTGAACGCCGCGAGGTAGCCGCCCTTAACAAGGTCAAAATACGTAAACTCGAGAGTTCTCTTCGTTTCAACAGCGATTTTGTCGTTGATATTTTTCACCCCCCCCCCCCCCCCTCCCCCCCCACACGGTGCAGGCTACCAGATTCGGTATTATGTGTGTACCTATGCGCGGTGCCGCGACCTTACCCAAAGAAAACAGAGCGAAAATTGAGGGGAAAAATAAAATAATGCCAACGAGAATATTTCGGCGCCCGTTAATGCCGCAGCCTCCGCGCGATAATGGGACTATACGTTCCGGGTGGAATATTATATTTTCTCAAGCCTGTACCACGACCGCGTGTCCGTATAACCGCGTTTTTAAAAACATCCATCTCGGTACAAAGAAGAAGAAGAAGAAGAAGAAGAAGAAGAAGCAGCTTCTGCTGTTACCACTGCGTTAGACTAACTCGCGTTGCAGCCCTGGTGAATCCCTGGCGTACACGAAGCACTGTACAATAAGCTATAACACGCCGTGTTTGGGTAATCGGTACGCATAGCTCATATCTCGTATACTAAAACTCTACGCGGTAACCATAACCGTGTGAATATTTTAGAGGGAGTTAGTTATTTTAAGCTAAACCAAAGCAAACTTTTCCCTCGCCTTCTATATAATGTGCATGCGGCAACGGGAACGGCACCGGTTATAACATGGCCCCAACCGACTGTCCCTCACAGCGACGACTCAATGATTTTTACGCTAATGGATCACATGTATATTTTGCCACTCGTGATTTTTTTGGTTTTTGTTTTTTTTTTTATTTCTACCTTTTTTCTCATTCTCGAATAATTTATAGATGCAGTGTATTGTACGTGTATTTGAGTTTTTCAATTCGAAAATAATCGATGTAAATAATTATGTGAATAGTTACACGTTGTGTAAACGGGTCGTCCTATGATATAATATGCGCGATATGTGATGTACCGATGGAATATAGTAAGAAACGGTGAAAATTTATCAACTGTAACACGACCGGAGAGCCCGTTCTTCCTAAAAGTTTCCGAAGCGATCGCGTCGTGCGATAAATAAGATTTTACATCTATCCGTGTTCCTTCGATGTGTATATATATATAATTTTCGTACTTTACTTTTTATTTTTCTCCAAATTCATTTTCTCCCGATGTCTTTTTACCAGCGGTAACGTAATAGCCGTTATAAATCTCTTTGCATTCAATTAGAAGAGACACGTCGCTCTCTCCGAAAACTCGGTTCTCCTTTTTCTCCTCCCCTGTAGGAAAGCTAACTTATACACGCGTGTCGTTATAGCGAGAAGCCAAGAGAGGGCAAACTTCTTGTTACGATGCGGGGATATAAAAACAAACGACGAAACCTATAGAATTTCGTTCAGTGCATCGTTCACAAAATTTACCATCTCTAATGGCGTGTGCATGGCATTTTATGTATCGGTAGATATATTTCACATTCGTTGTATACAATACGGATACGTATTTGAATCGGAGCGGTTTATTTTCTTCTTCTTTTTTTTTTTATTGTCTCGTACCGCGAGACACCGGAGAGCCGATATTAACTCCTCTTTTTATTTGATTTTTTATATCATTTGTTCCTCATCGCGATAAGTAACGCGCATTTAGCAGACACCCCGTATGTATGTAATAATGCGTATCCTGAGACGGGTAAAAAATTGAAAAAGACGGGGACAGCTGTCGCGTCGTGGGGGATGAGCTGGTGGCGTCGGAAAGTCGGTGACGAACTTCAACTCAACATACATATACAATTCGTTGTTATTCCACCGTATCATCGTTTAATTCTATACTTGAATATTCGATTCTAATGTAATACGTCTCCCGATTATGCTTTACGCTATGCGATACGCTAGAATGTTTGAACAATTTACGACGTCGGTATGTAGGTATGAGATGATCACCTAGTGAGATTGTCGTGGAAACATATCAATCAAAGAAACACGTAGATGTGACGGTATGAAGTTGACCATTTGCCAAAGTTGACGTGCCCGAATGAACCAAAAAGATTTGTATACACTTATATCGAAGCAAGTTTAAAGCGGCCTTTAAGTTTCGAATCATTCAAGAGTTCTCAAAGTGCCAAAGAAGTGCCTAAATCTCGTAACGCACATAATCTCTTTTTCGAAGGTGAATAACCCTCTAAACTATACACTCGTAACTTTGTCGAGGCCCCGAGGTGGCGATGCCAAATAAAATATGTATTTCTGAAAAAAAAAGATTTAAATTCCTATGTAAAATCCATTAAAATTCGAAAAATGAATCCCTCGGTCTCGAGTTTTACGACCTGTGTATCGCTGTTTAGGTAAAACTATTTTGATAGAATTAATTGATTTAAGCGAAAAAATTTAATAGTCTTAAGATAACGAAAAAAAAAACGGAAAAACCAAAAAAAAGAATCAACCCTAGTGCCTTACTTGATAAGCCTTGCGGTCATACAGCTAAAATACCAAAATTTTCAAGTGTACAGTATTTTCGATTCGGTTTTCAACAATATCGTAATAAGATATTACTATAATAGTAGTGATGCAGCGATTATCAATGTAATATTTTGAATCGCCATCGTTGTTATCTGTTTTTTATTTTTTCTTATGTATATATTGTACTAATAAACTTTATATATCTGAGCGATGATACATCATGTAAATATTTTTAAGGACAATATTCGATAGAGGCATTTATATATTGCATTGTGTATATTAGAACTTGAAGAAAAACTACTTCTGGTGTCTTTAGGGGCCGGATTATGCAATAATTTATTAACGACGGATAATTAGGAAAGCAAAGAACGAGGAGAACGATTAATGATTGTTTCTTTTTTTTTGTCAAACTCTGTACATAGATTCGGATGAATACCCCATAGATATATACGTATAGTGCCTTATACTTTGATATAGAATAATTAATTATTTTCACGATTAGATACTTAAGGATTTTTAGTTTAAGACTTTAACGTTAGATTTTCATTCCTCTGTTATTGCTATCCGATAATTTGTTAGCATTCTACGATATTATCTATATATTAATATTATTATAAAAACCTTATAACATAAATATGTTTATATTGTACAGTATTTTTATATCATTCGTCAAAGTCATCATTACTTTATTATATTCTATAAATAAATGGTAATAATGAAAATTATCAAACAGATTATCAATATTTTGGCCCCAGTTAGAAACGAGAACTGAAATTGAAAGAAAAAAAGTTCATAAAATTGAATCTAATGACCGGAGAGCTACAAATCATTTATGAAACGCCGAGTGAAATAGGCGCGGCTATTTCATTGGCTCGATAAAACGAAATCGCTTCGCGCGCTCACGCCTTCTTTCCACCCTCACTTTTAATGGATCACGAGTCTCGCGCCGCCAGCTAGTGCAAATGTTGTCGAAAGCAAACACTGTAAGCCCCGCCTCGCGAATCACGAATTGTAATTTCATTCGTGAATATACTTGCGTCATTAAAACAGGTTTATATCGACCAATCGTACAGGAGTCTTTGGTTTGCTGTAAAACTCTCAAAGAAATATCGGTTCTAGAAGTTGAGGGTATACACGTGTGATTACGAAATGTTCTAAGAATGACCCGGTATTTTTTATGTAGTGTTTTCGTGAAATTTCGAAAATTTCATCCCGCTGAAATCCCTTATGTAATCATCGTGGCCTCGCAGCGATCATCAGTTTTTATCTTCTCACTTTGTTTTCGTCGGGTGAAGTATAATGATATACACTCGGACGTTCCTCGATTATTATAGAGAGCCAAAGAGAGGCCTTCGTGCTTTCTTTGCGCTATAACGTTTCAAATATTTCAAAACTAACGAGCTGGTCCAACGAAGAAGCTTTTTCCTTTTGCGGATCCTCCCTCTCACCCGGTCGGTGATGCAGTCAAGAAAAAGATCTCAACGATTCAGCGTAACTGAATCATATCGGTGTACAGAAACTTTGCCAGAAGTAATACGTACAATATTGTAGATCGACGACCTGTACAACTTGAATTTCAGATGGTAATATAACGATTACCCAATCGCGTATGAAGAGGCTGAAAAGCTATAAACTTTCAAATATCTCGTTTCACTCGGTGATCGTATTTCACAAGTGTACAGTTGGCAACTGCTGTTCATTATACCCCCCTGACAAAGTCTCAATTAATCTGGAAAAACGGGAACACCATTTTACGATAATTTATTTGAATTTTTTCCATTCAAATAACGCGTAAAACAATCGCTATCGCAGCGGTGAAACCAAAATGGCGTGCCACTCTCGCGCACAGTTCACACGTGTGCGTGTCACTCGGAATCCGCACAAATGTGAACCGTGAACGAGGCGATGGCGTTTTGTTTTATTATTATTTGAACGGCGTTTGACGCGGTGATTCCAAAAACGGAAAACCATAAAATGACGGTGCAGTTATACGTAGTATGTTTCGCGACG
Organism: Athalia rosae; assembly: GCF_917208135.1. Classification (NCBI taxonomy): domain Eukaryota; kingdom Metazoa; phylum Arthropoda; class Insecta; order Hymenoptera; family Athaliidae; genus Athalia; species Athalia rosae. The sequence continues at coordinate 11,721,650 of NC_064026.1, forward strand.
ATGATAGACGATAGCTGGCATTGCAAACATACGTTAAACGTGCGGAGGAGAAGCTCACCCGTTCAGGCATACGGTATACAGCTATAACGAAAGAAGACGAACGAGGCAATAAACAAGTGTCAACTATAACAGTACGGCTATGCTGCAGATGAGACGGATATTAGAGGAATCTGTACAAACCTATATACGTGTACATAAAAGTATGCGTGTATACAGACGGCAACGTAGTAGTAGTATATTTGACGAACGTTTATCCCGTTTTTATATCTTCGACGAAAGATTATTCTTTGCACTTGGAGGTAAATCATCGCGATTCCCCCGTCAGGAATGGTCGTTCGTCACCCTTTAGCTCCCTCGCTTATACCAACACGAGGATATACCTTATGGCCACTGTTATTATTATTTTGCATATTCCTAGCCCCTTTTTTTTTTCACCGGTTTCTGAGATCGCGCGCGTAATAAACTTGGCTGTTAGCCTCCCGCGGAGAAATAGGAGAATATCATAACAGAGAGAGGAATAATGAGGCTGGAAAATGCGATTGTACGTTCTACAGAGAGGCCACGACTATGTTTTGACTATTCGCTATACGACCGCGACGTGAATATCCAGAGCGCTGGATGCCCGTCATATTTAAAGCCGATTCAATGATATTTATCCCTTCGGTACAACGGCCGTTATAAGTACACGCCGTAAACTATCCTGAGTTACGCGGTGCGAGAAAACGGTATCGGTGCACCGGCTAAACCCAACCCGAGACACATCCTGAGCTGCAGCGACCGTTTTCTCACTCGTATATATGTATGTATACCTACATATTATACGTAGGTGCATCTATACGTTGCACCACATAAGGTTCCACTTATACCAGGACGATAGAAATAGATACGGCCACTGAATTTCCTTCTTTTTTCTTCTATTTTTTTATTCTCTGTATCGGTTTATGGTGGGACCAAATCCGAACCCACGTTAAAGGTGGGTAATAAGTTGTACGTCTGTAAAACTATAACTGAACGCTCATACATTATCGTCGTACTATACATGCAGACGTTTATGCGACTTGAGGCTTGCGGAGTATTCGGAGGAGATTGCATCTAGGGCGAATCAGAAGCCAGAAGGGTATAACCCGCGAAATGTTGGATTGCAGACACGACGCTCCAGTTTTTGAAAAATTCAGTAGGATTGAGAAAAAACATGAGAGGTATATGTGAGCGTGAAATATCTAGACCGTTTACATTTGTTTCAGTTTTTTTGCAGAGGATACGTTCTTCTGGGAAGATGAAAGGCTGGAATTTTTTCAAATTGCTGTACCGAGCTAATTTTGAGGTAATTTTCAAGTTCTTCGATTTTGTACTTCCTTCGCGGGGATGAACCGCATCCTCGTGTAATTGACGCGCCATTTTCTTTTGCCGCCTTCGGTATCCGTGCCTCATGGCTCGTAGGACGCGATGCATACAGACGAAGAAGAGGGAAATGAAAAATGGCATTTATTGAGGATGGAGTCCTGGGGCTGTTCTTCTGAAACGTATAGAACTAGGACCCGAAAGGGCTTTCGGGGTCGACGCCAGGGAGCTCGTTAAGTCGCGTAATGAGGTCCTCCCCTCGCTTAATTATCTCGAGCCTTCCTTCCTTTGAGTATTCGCTCCAAGGACGGCACACGCGTCCCTTCGCAACGAGAGCCTGACATCGCGTTTCGAGTATAGGTGTATTTGAACGTGTATAAATACGATCTATACGTACACCTATTATGAGAAAAAAAGGAACAGAGAACGGCGATATAAACGCGCCGCGCTTGAAAGCGGAAGCCTTCGCCACAGGAAATAAGATGTAGACCGATTCCTCGAACTATTCGCATCACTGTAATTTGAATCGTATACTCGCTTGATTGCTTTTTTAAATTAGTTTCCTCAAGTCTTTATGTAGATCGATCGATAGATCCGAAACTGAGAACTCGAATTTCTCTCGAAAGTAGAACTGTAATAATAAATTTTTCTTTGCAGGAGAACCGCGTCTCTATTCCCATGGAATCGTGACGTGGAAATAAATCGGGGGTTTTGATCATTTTTCAACTGTATCGAATTTCGAAATTCATCGAAAGCCAATCTGAAAGTTAAATCTTACGCTCCGAGAAATTATTGTATTATTACTTTTATCCACATGCACTACGAATAATCGAAAAAATTTATTAAATTTGGAGCGATCGGTATGCCGTGGTATTTGAAATATAGTTTTGAGGACACGTGCATCTTATTTGCGCAGGATCTGAGGCGAAACGGGACAGGACAGGATGGGATCTCCCGCATATCCCGTTCACCCCGATGTCCTGGCGCCTTGTGAATGATGAATATTAGGGGCGTGTTGGGTTAGGTCGCTGAAGGAAGGTGGCAAGATTTCTCCACCCAACTTCCTTGTTATTTTTTGGATGAATAAATTGCTCGATCCTACTCACGATTTTTCCGAATTATCAAATTATTACGAATCTCTTGAGCTATATTCGCAGATTTTCATGAGAGATTTAATTATTACTCGATCGTTTTTTTCAGTTGTTACGCGTCTTGGAAAATTTCCTGGGATCAACAACGAAGTAACGCTGCAGGCTGAAACTTTCTGACGCACAAATAGCGTTCGACTTCCTTGTTATTCTGCGGTATTCTTAATTATGTTTTACCACAACTTAATAATATGGAGGATGTTTAGTTAGATTTCAAGGGTCTACGACGAGCTGCAATGAATAGCCCGCCGACCGTGTGTGGATTATTTTTCTCATCCGCTTGTCATAAGAGCAAATTTAATGATTTATCGGCCGTTTAACTTTTATTAGATATTCAAAATCGCGGATGAAAATTTTATGGACCAAAAATCCATAATATTATTGCGAATACCTCCATAGAGTCTTAAAATAGCAGGGACATTCAAAACTGTGTACGCAGACCGATATCTCGATTCAAACAGAACTTTAAAGAATCCTATCATTTCTCTCTTTCTCTCCCCTCGTCGTATAAACGATCCCAAGGACAATTTAGCTCGGCATACAATTCAGCAGTGTAGGTAAATCTTTGTCGCTCAGTGTGTAGGTTTAACTTTGAAACTCTGAGTATAAAGTTTACTCAACTCATCCTTCCTCACGGGCGCTTTTAAACAATGCGGCATTCAAGTGAAATCTAACGTTTACCTCGGTTGGTTACCACCTCGTAGTTCCTTGCTACGGAAATAATCGAGGGCTACTATTTTTCTGTGGATAAATTTACAAGTACCACAGACTTTGCGCTACACATTTACGACTTTTATGCCGTCCATTATACCTCAAAACATTTTGTATTTTTTCCCTCTGTCAATGATGATTGATTTGGCGGTGTATTCAAATCGTCTATAACGTGGATTGAGTGAAGTTTCAGTCAAACAAAAATCTGAATTCATGTAGTTATCGAAATGATCAAATTATCGCCAATTTATCACTTTTCGGAACGGAAAAATTCGAATATCTCGACTACTTTTAGTTGTAACATTGAGTAACTATACTTCAGTACGAAGTATAGTTACTCAATGGTTGTAACTTAATTGAATTTACCCCAAAATCGAGAAAAATTGATGGGGCACCCCTTTGGATTGTTTTTCATTTTTAGGCCAAATGATAATTTTTTTTTAGCAGCATTTTGGTTGATACTTATGTATTTTTGAGCTCAGGAATCCGAATCCGCTGACTGTAAATTCCATCCATCTACCGAAATACGCCAAATCAAGTAGTCGCTCTTGACGGCGAAAAAATGGAGATGACTCGATCGGTTTTTACTTAGTTTTTGAGTATATTGTAGGAATATTATAAACCATGTTAGAATAGAGTACAAAATATATTTTTCAAAGCACACATCTGTACACATTCTGCAGTGCATTTACAAAAACCGCGCCCACTCTATTTGCGGCAAATATAGTGCATAAAATGATCCCTATTAGCGCCACTATCTGGTTGCGTATAGCTGCGCACTAGAAATTTGAATTGTCTTTCTCTCGAACCAGTTCATTCGTAATCACAAGATTTTGAGTTTTTCTAAGCAAATAATGTATTTCACAGTATTACAGCAGTAACGTACATGGTATTGACATCATTATATTAGTTAAAATAGTTCCCATTTACAAATTAAAGCCTAAATAGTGGCGACGATTATACACCAACGGGATATGATCGTAACATATGCGTACATACAGTATATGAGCGCTCAGGGATCGCTACAGAAGGGAAGGGTTGGAAATTGTAATTCTTAAAGGTATTCCGTTGTTCTTTTAGTGTTATGAATTTGTTAAGAAAACAAAATATATAAAAATACAGGTAAACGTCATTCGAAACTTCCGTACTTTTAGCAAATCATATTTTAAATCTGAAGAACTTCCACTAAACACTCGAGTATTTTATATTTACATTAAAACGTTTAACGTTTTCCTCTTTAAAATCCGAATTCAAAGATTCCAGCTATACCATTTACTTCGTTTGAATAATATACTGATGCACAGATGCGATTGAATAATTGACAAATTCCCAAGTACAAAAATTTTGATCATCGATTTGATTAAAAAAAATATCAGATCCCCGATAACTTTCTTCAACCCAAATATATATCGTTCCGAAAATTCTATCTAATAAGCTATTATACGTTTCGTACAAGTTTTACATGTAGTATGATAATATTGTTAATCATTATTCATTCTAGTTTTAGAATAGGCTATTAGATCTATTATTATATCGATGCATCGATATATTAAATCAATATCATCTGTATATCGTTGATGGTGACAGCTAAGCGAGTGTTTTTTGTACCGCAGCAGCACTAGAATGCTTATCTTTGATAGGCATTATCACACGTAAATTTCCTAGTACGACCCTAAAAATATTGAGGTGATGTTAGCTCTTTTCATACCAAGGTGAAATACATTCATCTGCCAATTTTACTGTTAACTTTCCTTTCATATTTGATGCAGTAGCAAGATCGGTAAGTGTAACTCCTGTACGTTAATTATATCCCTGATTCAGGGTGCTTTTCAATCTTCCACATGACGAATATTAAAAGGCTTTGGCCGAGCAAAACTATGCCCTGATTTTGTATCACACCCACGATTTATTGCCAACACACGTTAATAATTATTGTGACTGAATGTCTGGAAGTTCGACGTTAAATGTAATTAAAACATCCGCCGATATGTGAACGCATATAATTATTGAAAACAGAAAATATACACATGAAAACAAAACATATTCATTTAAGGAACGAATGATAAAACTTATTGAAACTCTGACCGTGGAACTATGTTCATCGATAAAATAATCCTTTTCCACACTGCGTGATAATCTTCTTTCAGATCTATTCAGAAATAACGAAGAATGACCTATGTCTGCTTGGCCCGCTGTTCGATCTCAGATCTTTCGAAGCTCCTAGTGTTTGTAAGGGACTGCATGCAAGGTGAACGTTCTTTATAAATTTTTAGTAGTATAGAACACTGTGTCTATGGTAGAGCTACAATTAATTCTACTCAGCAGCAATGCTTCTCAAAACATACTTCACAGTAAAGGCAAATGCGGCAAAACCTATGATAACAACTAGGTTAGTGAGTGCGCTTTGAAACGGGCTCTGTTCCCGTTGAAATTGATCTCTAATTAGAGAAGCTACTTCAGACGCTGTTGATTGATGCCTAGCTTGCTTCTCTAATTCTTTACGATGCTCCAGTTCTGCTTTGATGGACTATCAAAAAAAAAAAAAACAATTTTACATCATGATTCAACCACAATAAGTGCATGTACCTCCTACATACAATAATGAAACTTACCGTGACAGTGTCAGGAAACAGTTCACAAAATACTGTGTCCTTGAGATTATACTCGAGGCTCTGTGACGCCAATAACCTTTTTTCATGGTCTGGTGTTTCTATGCTACCCAGTGTTGGACTCGTTTCGATCTGTACAAAAGTGAAGACATGTTTTGATAATACAATTACTTCGTCCCAAAATTAATACCTTGTGTAAGATACAGAAATTTGGGTCAGCTCACCATGAAACTGAGGAGACCGGTCAATATAGTAGATACACTCCATGCCGGGTTCCAGGTGTCTGGGTGAAAATCAGATATGGAGAGGCAAAGTCTCGTATTGACTTTGAATCGGCCATTTGGAGTCGTCATGTATATACTCGGTGGCTTGAAAGGGAATTCCCTTGGGAATACAAGCTTTCCATGATAAAATCCACCTTCGTAAGGTGTGTTTTCTGGGCCATTAACAACATAGTGCCTACAAGTGACAAGGTAAATTATATTGTGAGAAAGAAATCTGATGCAGACTTTTGAATTGTTGCGAAATAATCTGTACTCAAAATATTGATAATCTACTGCATGTATTGTACTTGAAGGTTACAAAACCTGTACTTTGTACTCATTACCATTCCAGGATATTTGAAGGTACAGGTTCGGCGACAACGTAAGGAACAGGATCCTTTTTCAATCGAAGATAGTCTTGCTTTAATCTGGCAGTTGCAGTATTAGGCCTTCTATTCATTTTGGCCATATATGATGTAAGCACCAATGATTAAATCTAACAGCAGTGGAAAATAAACTATTGTCACACACACACACTCTCAAAGAATTATATTATTGTTATTCTTCACATCAGGCTCTATTCATTGCAGAACGCATTACAGCGGTATAATTAATGTACGTAGTATGATGACCAATTTTGATAGAAGACGTATCCAACGACAAATCCACGTCAAAATTAGAAAGGTTAACTACACAACGATAATTAGCATGATACCGTGTCGATCAAACTACAACAGCTTCTGTTAATAAGCTCGGTGATACCGGCGCTAAAAACTTTTCACAAGTTAACGACCTAAAACGACAAGAGGAATTCGCAATCCGAAAAATTTCTACGCTTTTGACATCCAGCACTTTTTAACGGCACAAACATATGATGATTGATGGAGTTCCCATCTACCGGAAATGAAACAATACCATACCCGCGCGCAAGCTGCACTTGACGCAAACGCCCAGTATTCGTTTTTGGTTTGAATCATTTTACAACGCAAATCAACATGTATCTCTTTTTAATGCAATCTGTATGTCTTTAATTTATTCCAAACGCACTTCTCTATTCACAAATGAGCAAATACACTTTATGTCCCCAAATGTAATTTGTAGCTTTTGACGCCGAATCAACTTATGAAATGACGAGAAATGACAATTCCTTCCCACTACAATTCTAAATTTACAATGACAGATATGTTTACGGCAATCCTATGAAGTTGACAAGGTTGACTGAAGATTTGTACGATGTACATACATACGTACTTACAAGTATCTTGGTGTTACATGAGTGGTTTAGAATTCCCCGCTCTCCAAGATTATCCAACCAATCAGTGGCTGAACAAGATACCCGAGGGCGGCGTAGTTGCTGATGTTGATTTCTAAGCGGGGAGTAGTCTTTTCAAAGTGATAGAGAATAGCAGTCTTTAGGGCAGTCTGTCGTGTTCGTGTCAAAATTTTTCAGCTAAAGCTTTCGGCGTTCGGGTTAGGGCCCGTCCGGGCTCTCTCGGCCCACGAGTGTGGAGAAATGTCGTTACGGACGGCAGCGCATCGTCTCCTGCAAAATGGTCGTGTCGTTCTACGCTCAATACGCAATCCACAATATTACAATCAAGGCAACAAAATACACGTTGTGGAAGTAGGTAAGCGTTCATTTCTAGACAGTAATCATACCGGAGATTTTAATACACAATTTTTGCAAGCTTGCCAATATTCTGTCAAACGCTCAAAACCATGTTATCATCTATCGAGTGCAATAAATGCGATATATCTAACATTTTCTACCGGATGTCAGATCCAAATATTTATGCTGTCCTAAGAAAGATGTTTGAAAAACCACATTATGATCGATAGGTCATATATACCTGCTCTATCATTTTGAGTACCAGTGTTAATTGTCAAAGCTCAAGCAAAGTCTTTGTTTATCCATTAAAAAAATTGAAAAAAATGTGATGCTTGAAATTAGGTAAGACCCAGGGCCAACTGCCCACGGGTGGGAATGTCTCCGCCGCAGGGAGACACCTCGGATTCCTGGGACTTCAAGCTCGGCGTATATTTGTTGACAATGTATTGAAACGAGTGACGAACACCCTTGCTGCTGATCTAAGACGACGTGCAGCAAAGCGCTTGTTATTTGGTGACTCGGCGCCATTTTTTGCACTAGTCGGTGTCTCGTTGGCATCTGGCACTGGAATACTGACAAAGGATGACGAACTTGAAGGAGTTTGCTGGGAAATTAGGGTAAACACCAATATCTTCAGAAGCTGATAAAATGTCTGGAAAAAATTATTCGTTCAAAGGATTTTTTAAATTTTTATCAAAAGACATATAGTCCTTTGTTATAATAGAGATCTGCAGCGTGAGGCAAATACGTCTAGTGTTAGCTAGACATTATGACATCATCAACTCATGGCTGTTATCCAAATCTCAGTTATTGTTATTATTTTGGTTTTATATTGTCTGTAGTAAAAACACACCTACCAAGTTGCCAGATTTTGAACTTGGTGTAACATTCGTTGTGGTGTATTGAAAATATCATTCTACGTAATTGCTAAACTTTGAAAAAGTCCATATGTCAACAGATTTAAAAAATTCATTGTCTGTGATTTTAATTGGTAGGAGGCTGTATCTAAGGTCCAGTGGAACACGCCCAAAAATGATCGAAATTACGAAGCAACAACAACAGAACATAAGCCAGTTGATTTGAAGGACTTTGTTATTGGTCCTGCCATTGCCAAAGGATGCTCCGCAGTCGTGTATGCGGTTCGTCCGATCGGTCCTGAACAAAAATCGGATTCTCAAATAACCATTGATACCAAAACTAAGGATTTATCCAATTTTCCTTTGGCTATCAAAATGATGTTCAATTATGACGCTGAATCAAATGCAACATCCATATTGAGAGCCATGTACAGAGAAACGGTCCCAGCTAGAACCCATTGTCAAAATGAAGAACTAGCAGTTTGGGAACAGAAAATGGCAGACAACAAAAGAATTCTTCCTGCACACCCTAACATTGTGGCTATGTACTGTGCCTTTGCTGATAGAGTTCCTGATTTGCCCGGTTCATCAAAAATGTATCCCGATGCATTGCCAGCCAGAATTAATCCAGATGGTTCGGGAAGAAACATGAGCCTCTTTTTACTCATGAAAAGGTACACAAATCCGATATCTAACCATGTAAATCATTGTGGTGCATAAAAAAAAATTCCTCGACTTGGATGTTTGAAAAAAATTACATAGTTCAAAGGCTAAGTCGACGATAACCTTCGTATTGACTCTGTATGTCATATTACATGATATTATATTACAACAAATGAGCATCTATGTACATGAACGGACTATCGATTTACAAGTATAATAATATCAATATCATATTGCAGATACGACGTTAGTCTGAAACAGTACATAATCAACAGAGAATTGAATATTCGAAAATCGATATTGTTACTTGCCCAACTATTGGAAGGTGTTGCTCACATGAGCTCGCAAGGCATCGCACATAGGTGAAGTAATACGACACAACTAAATATAGTATAATTCTTTTATTTACTTACCATCCATGAGTCATCTTGATGTGAAAGTTGAGATCACGGCGTGCTCTTCACCTCTAAAAATAATCATGTTCCAACCATGCTCAATAATCATTGCCTATTTTACATGAAGCTTACTAATTCGCATAGCTCCCATATTTTACATGCTCAGTTTTATCGGAACCGAATTTTCTAATTCAGGGACCTGAAAAGTGACAACATTCTCTTGGATCTTTCGGAGGAGCGTGATAACTGTCCATCGTTGGTAATCACGGATTTTGGTTGCTGCTTGGCTGATAAAACACATGGACTTTACCTCCCCTATAACTCACACGATATAGACAAAGGTGGCAACACTGCACTAATGGCACCGGAGATTGTGAATGCTGATCCAGGGCCTTTTGCAAGCTTAAACTATACCAAAGCTGATCTATGGGCTGCAGGGGCTATAGCCTATGAAATATTCGGTCAGCAAAATCCATTTTATGGCGAAAAAGGCCACAAACCATCATTAGTAAATCACAGCTATTTAGAGTCAGACTTACCTCCACTTCCGGGCAATATACCTCCTGTTATCGTGGCATTGATAAAAAATATGCTGAGCAGAAGTATATCCAAGGTACGCATATTTTCAATAAAATCGAATTTAAATATAGATTAGATTCTTAGTTTATGTACCGTAAATGGTTACTTATTTTTCTCTACAGAGACTGAGTCCAGATATGGCTGCTACGATCATAGAACTGCATCTTTGGGCTCCGAATTCCTGGTTGCGACCGACCAACAAATTGCCATCGAGTAGTGAAGTAAGAGTTTTGTTTATTCCGTTGTTAATTACTGTTGATATTTCTACTTCTGAATCATACTATAGTCAGATAGTATGTATATTTTAACGTAATGTATTGTATTATTTGAAGATCCTACAATGGCTTTTGTGTCTCACCACAAAAGTACTTTGCGAAGGGCGTAAGGCTACCGAATCGTTAGCGAATGGGGTTGCAGAGAAGCTAAATGAAGATCGAGCTGTTCCTGATCATAAATTGGCTCGTACCTTGTCCACGAGATCATGTGGACGTCGCACAATGCCAGAGTATCAACTGATCGCCAGTTTTTTGGGTAGAGTTTCACTTGGTACTATTAGAGATGCATTGAAATGGATTCATAGCCACACTTAAGCTCAAAAAGTATTCAACGGTATTCACAGATTTTTATCAATATGATGTTCTCATCACTAAACATTGCGCTGAACATCCGTAACTATCGCACTCAATGTACGATAAAAATGAATATACATATTTTCAATAGGGGCCCATGTAAGATTTAGTTGTCGTTTGAAATCCGGTAAATCTCACCATGTATTTCATAGCGGTGGTTAAAAGTAGGTTATTTGGGTGATAATAACTTTGTCATACTATCTAACTTTGTTGATATTTGCTTCTGCAAATCTAATCAATTTCTGCTGGAAGAAGATTTTGCAAAAACAATAATATTTTCATTGTTTCTTGTACCTACTGATCTTCACCGTATGCTTTTGTATATAAATTTTTTGATTGGTTTGTTTTCAATGAGTATATGAAGCACAATAGGGACGGTATTATAAGACAATTGCTCTTTCGTCTCCTTAATTCTTTCTAGAGAATTCTCAATCCCTCGTGATTCGAGTGCCTTTTCATTGAATGAAGAGATATGATGAACATTAACTATTTTTGAAAATGTTGGTTGGCGTTTCGATTGCTATTCTCGTTATTCTTTGATTAATCGAAGAAAACTTTGCTGAATACAACGAGAAAATGAATAAGCAATTCTGCCATTAATTTGAACATGGAAATTTTGAAAAGTGCGTATAAAACCCAGAACTACTTCACAAAGTAATATCGGGTTTGATAAAATCATTAAGTAGAGCTTGATGAATATCTCATAAAAACTAGTCTCAAGTCGATAGAGTGTATTTTTTTGAAATAAATTATTATCCAGACAATTATGTCTCGTACTAGAATTGAGACTTGACAGAGTATCTTGAATTGGCTGTTGTTATTTCATTCTTATTATAAAAGCATGTATATGAGATGTAAATATTGGTTTAAGATTGAGGTGAATTGGAACTAAAGAATATAGAAAGTGCTTTCCAACATCTGTTTTATCATTATACTATTTAGCTTTTCTGTTACTTAGGGTCTTGCAGTGAAAATGTCAATTTTTTTTATTTTTTATATCTTGCGGATGAACTGGCTTCCCACATCTTCGCATTGCGAACTTCATATCATCGATGTTTAAACCCTTTGTTTGGGCCAGATCCTCCAAATATGTGAGGTATTCTTCAAAAGTAATTGCACGCCGGCGGAATTTAAAGAAACAAAGCCCAGTATCTGTTGTTGTTACTTTACGCATATCAAGTATTTTAGCTGAAGCTAACCATTTATCACTTTGTGACAGTGGCAGCAACTTCAAACCCAATGAGTTTGAGAGTGGATCCATTCTGCAATAGGCTAAAAAATAAATGTCAACTCAGCAGGACTCATATATTGTAATCAGGATTATTTATATCCACCGGATATACCTGCGAACATTACATCCAAGGGAACTTCTTCTATCTCTTCACCTGTTTTAAGTTCGTACATTTCAGGATTTGGATATTTTTTCAGCAACCATTAAGACGATGGTTATGAGAGAAACAAAAGTCTTGATACAAAGTAGGCTCCACAAAACATGGATGTCTAAAATGAAGTTTATGGTCACGGAAAGGTCTTGATTTTCGAATTGTGCTGACCAGTGCAAGAACAGATCATTATCTCGATAATGTCAGAAGATATACTATTTGACGTATATCATAACATGATAATAAGCACTCCACGCTCCAAGACTTCTGTCGTTACTGACAATATTGAAATATGTGCAGAAAATAATATCGCAAATGGCACAAAAAATATCAACAAGAAAACCGATTTCACAATTGAATGGAAACGACAGCGTTACCCATATTCACATAATGATCGCAATTGTGCCACAATGACAGATGTTCCAAAGAACTTGAAAAATCCAGTGACAGAAATATCTATGAATAGTTTATTCTTTTCATTTTTCTGTGAGAAATGGTACAATGGCACTCGAAGATTGATTTTACGTGCTGCTGATTTATTTCCAAGAATTGGGTGACTATGCAATATACTTAATGCCGTATACTCTATTTTATTCTGGAACTCTTGGAAGGATTTCTCCTGTGTACAACTATCAACGTAAATTCAAACATTTCACGCCAAAAAATCAACATTAATTCGAATAAACTTTAGGAGGTGCTTTCAAGACTGGGATGTGCCTCACCTCATGATATTTTTGCGTGCCAATAGGGATGTTGTTTCTATAAATTTGGCATATAACAACATTCACTCTGCTGGCTTCATCAATCTCGTTGATTACATTATTGTAATTGAAAATCGGTCTACTACATGTCACAGAATAATATGAATAAAAATTTTTAACTCAGCATCATGACTTACAGGCTTACAAGCACGTTTTAGAATTGAATGTTCAAAACAATGATATCAGCGGGCCAGGTATTGAACACCTATGCAAAGATGGTGAAAAACTTCCCCTCAAAACCCTTAGACTCAATGGAAATAAATTTGGAGCAGAGGTACTAAAACTACGTTACCTTATGTTCCTTCACTAATTTTCTGGTTTTATATCAATATTCCAAACTGTTGATTGTTTCCAGTGTGCAAAGAAAGTGGCCTTGTTTTTGCTGAAGAATTCTCATTTGAGGTATTTAGATGTAGCAGAAGTTGATCAGACTGCGTCAAGTTTGGTTTACTTTACAACCGTCATGAGGTGGGATCAAGATGAATACAATCAAACCCTCAGAATCTTAGATCTCAGCCGACCAAATACTGGTCACATGTATGTTTTGGATACTGCTCACTTGGCAAATGTCATTGGATGCATGTTACGGGTAATTTCATCAGTTAGCTCCAATTTGCACATCGAAATTGTAATACCATCGACGTTTTCAGTCACTTTGCATACAACCATCATTAATATTCATTACTACTTAGAAAATCAATATAGAGGATACATATTCCAGGACGTACCAGTACTCACACAGTCTCAAAGTTGAATAATCATAATAATTTATCAACGTGTAGTTCAACAGGTGCTTAGTTGAATTGCATTTGCAAAAGTACAGTTTCTCCTGCCATGATATTGAAGTAATGTTGGAAGACATGAAGTATAACAAAACGTTACAATTGCTTGATTTGAGCAGCAATAATATAGGGGATCATGGTATGGACCATATAGCAAACTGGCTCAAAACTGGGCCAGCACTTACTGGTTTATTACTGGCTCATAACATCATCACCGACCATGGTGCTCGGTATATCCTTTGCGTTGTTGGACATAGAATAATTGTGGTCATTTATTTTCATCAAGTTATTTCTACCCATTAATTCTGATTAGAGCACTAAGTTTTGCAATGCCATTCTCCAAAATGAAAATGCTTGATCTTTCGCACAACAAACTGGAAGATATTGGTGTAATGGATATCCTCAATTCAATAAAAAAAAGCACTTTGCTACGATATCTCAGAATATTTGGTAATTCGATGGGCCACTGTACCGCCAAGGTAAATTCACCAGAACGTTGAATCAAACGAAATGTTTCATCGATCTATAAGCTCTTGCTACCATAATGTAAGTTTCTACAATTATCTTTTGCATTTTAAGATTGTCGATAGAATGCTGGTTTCCGGAGTTCTAGTTCAAGAGAACATTGATGTTAAGCCTTACGCCAAGGATCATAAATGGAATCTTGCTTATTATCCAAGTGACCATTATAAGCAGCGTTATTACAACGTACCCAGGTATGCTTTCCCTCAACCTCTGAAAATACCTTACGTTGAGAATAAAATGGCTGGAAAAGCTGCGCCAAAGGTCAACTTCAAATACGTCGATCCTGTACCCCTCGAAGAGAGGAGACCTAAAGTATTAATTACCAAGTTCAAGTTTCAAAATATCTCGCCTAAATTCATTCGCTGACAAATCATAATGGTGATAGGTTCAGAAGAACCACCCTTTCAGTTGCATTTGCTGCGAATGTAGAGCTGACGATGTGTTGAATTCCCTTGCTCCGTCTACCACAAACATTATTCCTGAAGTTTGTACCTGTAGCACTTGCGAACAAACACTTGAGGCAAATAAACTCGGCACATTCCAGTCCGATGTGACATTGGTTCCAAGACCATTGTGCTCATGCAATCAGGATGATTGCGCATGCTGTTATTGTTTGCCATGTAAAGGTGATATCGTCTGAATTTGAAAATGCCTGAGCAATCTATTTGACAAACTTTTGTGTGTATTAGGCAAAAATGAAGATCTGCCATTATGGGAGCGTGATAGACATCCAATCAACTGTAATTGTTGCAAATGTGGTACTCAAGAAGTAGAATATGCCTCGTCATCTATTTCCACAAAATCGAACGAGCTACATGACTATCCAGACGGGGTTGACCAATTACAAAAGATTGCACTAATTTTAGAACGAGTTGATAGCGAAATGCGTGAGCACATAGTGAGGTGGATTAATATGAACGAAGAAACTCTCGATTCGGATCTTGCGATGTTATGTAAGTAGTTGTAGACATCACCAACTGTGCACTGAATTTTATTTACGTTGTATAAAACTCTTAGACGCAGATAAATCCGAAATGAACGAAGAAAAACAAAAAGATAGAGCGTGCTATTATCAAAGACGAGTTGTTCCAAAGTTGACAAGTTCTGAAGATTGTAAGGAGCTGCATCGCCAAGGACAAGAATCATACGATTTACCTGAATGTGAATCTAGCTCTTCTGTGTTCATCGCATGTCATGAATTATCTTGTGGAAATGATCTTACAAATTAAATCAACTGTGCTAAAGGTGCGTCAATAATGTGCAATAAATACCACGTGTATAAAAATCAATCAGCTTTTATAGTTGTCTTTTAAAAAATTTACTAAACAGTAGTTCTAAATATACCAGTCTTTAAAAATTATATAGTAGATATGTACACAATATGATTATTTTTATACATTGTCGTCAGATACTATTTAAGTTGATTTAACTTGCTGCTTTAGCATTGAAGGCTCGTTATATTCTCGCAGTTAGTTACAAAGTCAAATGCGCTGCGATAGCTTAGAATAATTTCTTTTAATTGTTCTAATCGGGAAATTGCTTCTTTGTGTCCCTTCGTCGTTTTTCTTTTATATCTTAAAGCGGTAATCATCTTATCAAGAGTGTAATGAAGCCACAATACATTTGTGTACGGTTCAAAATTTTGCCAGTCATTTCTAAAATACAAAAAAACAAAATAATCATTTGCATCCGATAAACTTTTATACTAAAAAAGTGAAATTGAAGAGGTAAAATGTGACGTAACGTCATAATATCCCTACCCAATCTTGTCCCGCATCAATCTGTACACTTCAAATTGATATTCTCCTTGGGCTGTAAAAAGGGCAGGATCTAAAGCAAGATCGTTGAAAATACAACAACCTTCATAAGACATTCTCGATAAGGTGAAGTCAATGATAGCCACCTATAAATAAAAAAGATATTGTTTCATAGCAACTTCAATTATAATCTGGACCGCTCAGATTTATTCGATTGCAATCGCATTACCTGCATCCCGTTAGTTGGATAAGAGTATTCCTTGTTATCCAATTTGTACGTCGCTCGTGAATTTTTGGTCCGTGATATCAAAACATTGCCCCAATGCAGGTCTCTGTGCTCGAATTCCAGAGACTGTTCGGCAACAGCCAAAGCCAATGCAGTCTGTGAACAGATAACACGTTGATCATTTTTATAGTATAATTACGATACAATAGATGTTACCGTTGAATCAATCGTTACCTGAATGAAAAGTGCATGCGATTCAACAGCTGATTGGAATACAAAAGCTTCGAGATCCTGACCTCCATGCCCGAGTTCCAAGGCGATGTATAATTGATTTTCGCCAAACAGTGAAGGACAATCATTGTCAGATCCTTTGTCATCGTCATAAGCTTTCCATAGCTCTATCAACTTTTCAGGATACTTTCCCCTGATACAATTTATTTTCTTGACTTCCACAAACCCGTTAGTTTGATACTCCACACCATTCCTGAGATTGTGCAGCTCCCTGAGAATTGACCCAATTTGGAATTTGCAGTTTTCTTTGAATTCGTAAAATCATACAATCGGTATGATTGAACAAGCACACTTACTTTGCAATTACTATTTCTGATAATATTTCATCGAATCTCTTCTGACGCTCACCATTCACAATTTCATTACCCTCAATCGGGATGATTTTTATAACAGATTTTTGTTTTCCAACACTATGAAGAAATACTTCGCCATACACACCTTCGCCAATTTTACGACACCTGGCCAAGTACCTAATTCATGAATTGTAATAACAACGTCAGTGAATGTTGGTACACAGTTTCAGATTCGTCACAAAAATCAATGCCATGAAAATGGGATCCTTGAATAAACAGTAATATTATTGGAGGCAAGTATTACTTACGCTGGTGGAAAACAAGAATCAAATGGAATATAGTCCTCTTGGTCACATCTTTGTAAAACAACATTTCTTGCAGTTATTATGTCCTCGGTTTCAACCGTTTCAACTGAAACGTCTTCACATTGAGCATGAGAAACCAGTGTTTTCCTGGTTGCTATTTGGAATTTGATTTTATCAAACCATTAGTTAAAGTTTAGATGGAGAAGTATACAATCCATCTGTTTAGCATCAAAGAAAATTTCAATATTTTTGCTATTACACCAATGATATTAGCCTTACGTTTGAATGACGATCTCCGGGATAGAGTTCGTGTACTTTTACTACTCGTGATTCCATAAACTTCGAGAAATGAGGTGTCTCCAGTTTGACTCAATCTCTTATTATCAGGAACCACACGGATAGATATTCGTGGAATAAATCTGCCAGGGCTGGCAGAACTGATGCCCTCGTCTCTTGAAGGTGTGGTGGTATTTCTAATTGAAGTTCTATTGGGTGCGTCGAAGCACGTACTTTTATCACCTTCATTTTCTCTCACGCAGCTTTGAAATACTCCTACATAAATGGAATTTGATATTACATAGATTTACCTAACAAACAAATGTTAAACCATCAAAAATTTCCAGGTCGACCAACGAAATGTCTCCTTATGATACTGAATCGATTACAAAATTATTTTACTCACCCATTTATTGAAAATTTTGATTTAGATTCGAAAAAATATTTTTCATATTATTTTTTTCCATTTTGCTTACAAAGAAAATGTGTGAATGGCGCTTTCCTACTCGGGTCTGTTTTTTCGAGTATATAAAAACTTTGTAAAAATATTTAAAATTATACATATAGTATAACATAGAACAAAATTCTGATACTCATGGGTTGACTTTTTATGTGATAGAATTTTGTTTTGAACAAAAAACAATATGGACACAGACTATCATCTATGCTTACCATCTTGCTGCATGTCAAGAATTGTTTGTACGCTATTCCGCCAATTTTTTCCTTTTCCACTGCTCAACTCTTCTAGGTTCAACCCATGTTGAATATAGTTGAGTATAGATAAAGAACGCGTCCATTTTTTTCCTGGTTTCAAAAATAAAGACTGTCTCCCTGCTATTTCCAATTCACTTGCATCCATTTTTGAAATACTGCAATCGCTGTCATGTGCAAATGTGACTGTTTTTGTGGACCTTGAGCCAATGGTCCTGGCTCTTTTGGTCAAAAAGTCAGATTTCTCTGAACACTTAGCATATCGATCTACGTCTTGAGGCTTACAACATTCGGATGAGCTGGATTTTTTTGAAGGTGCAGAGTCAGTAATTATTGTAGGAGAGTTTTCATCAGATATTTCATGAATCACAGTCATCTCCAATCTACAATTTTCTTTTTCTTTGACACTGCACCTCACAGGTTCCCTGAGCCTTTCCAGCAATACTACTGGCTGAAGGTTCATTTTCAAGGCCATATTTGAGGATTTTTCAACCAAATTATGATCTATCGATTTCTCCGAAACAAAATTTGTATCCTGCATTTTGTCGACTGTCAAAGAGTTCAATGTACTTCTGGATTCGTCATAGAAGTGATTTAAGAGTTTGGTATCTCCAGAAGTTTGAATTGCGGTGGTTTGCTCTTCAAAAACCTCTGAAGCAAGTTCCGTTTCAGGTCTTATAAAGGTTTTTCGACGTTTGCGGATGGTAACTTTGTCTAATAATAAATTCATGCGCTGATTGAGGGGCACTTTGCTTGATTCTGGAGACGACTGGTTATCAACTTTTGAAACAGATCCATTCATTGTTTCATTTTTCACATAGGATGTATCCTCCAAAGTTTTTCGAATATTGCTTAACGAATTGAGATTAGCAGTCTCACTGAAAGAACCATGTTCTCTTTCGTTATAAATGTCACAACTATCTATGGAGGCGGATGGGCAATCTATTTTTGATATTTGTCCTTCTGTACAATCACTACTTTCATTGCTGGAAACAGTAAACCAATCTGGATCACCAGCATCAGTATTTCCCTCAAGACTTGAAGTGGATTCAGAATTGTCCTTAGATGTTGCATCGAAGTGGGAGCTAATGGTCAAGATATTCATATTCCTGGTGGGTTCTATCAGGCTCTGTGTCATTTCTCGAGTCGACGTTATGTCATATTTAGTTTCAGGATCAGACAAATTGCATGTGTTGCTTGTATTCCTTTTATTCCGAGATTCAGTTTCAAATCGAATTTGATCAGTAGCACTCCGATCTACAATACAGATATCTGTTGAATTTTGTTCTATGACTCTGTTAGTGGTGTTATCCTTTGAAATATCTTTGGAATCCATCTGTCGAGTAGTTTGGTAATTCGATGCCACAACACTTTCAAATTGCGAATTATCAATAATTTCATAATCAGGTGTCAGATCTTCTTCATTGTCAATTTTTAAACTATCAGGATAGGATTTATTGTTAGAGCCATATGAGTCATGCAAATATTTCGTCGTGCTCAGCAGGAGTTGCCTTCCGCTTCGTGTAGTCATGATACCTGTAGGTGTTAGCTGTGAGTGGGCGTCTTTTGATTTTTCTGTGCATTCATTAGTCTCCTCATATTTATCTGAATTTTCATAAATCATAATAGATTTATCATTATTACTGTTTCTCTCATTTGGAACGTTTGCGCTCAATTTTAAAATTTCTAAAGATTTCTGGATCCGTGAAGTTGGCGATGACATCTGCTGCCAGGTAGCAAGACATCTACCACCTATCTGATTTGGAAGATTTTCACGTGGTGTTTTGTCAATGATATTGTCTTGACAACATTCGGTACTCATCTCTGTCGATTTATCTTCTTCGTATGAAATGCTAATTCTTTTCCTGATATTTTCAAGGGATATACCAGGTTGCATCTCATCGGGGTATGCTTTATCTCTGTCATTGCTATTTACATTCTCAACTACAGATGATTCGTTGTTCTTCGTTCCATTGCTCACAGTAATTGGTGATAGCCGATTAATAGATCGATCAATTTTTGCATATGTGTTTATAGGTGTACTGCACTTAAGAGCAAATAGAGAATTTCTCGGGTTCTGATGCCGTTTTTGATCGATACAGTTTTTCATATCATTAATTGTGATTTTGACAATGCAGCGTTTGATTCCCAAACTTTTTGTTTGCTCATTGTCTGCGACCTCGGATTTAAAAATGTCAGCCTGATTACTTGACACTGAGTCATTGTGATTTGCCACTTGAGCTCCTGTCAACTTCTCTTCAACAGCGTTACCTTCAAAATTCTCTGGAGATTTAATCTCTGTTTTATTAGACGAGACTCTCAAGTGACTACCTTCCTCTTCACTCAAAGATAAGGTTGATAGTTTTTTCACTCTTTTTTTCGCTTTCACAACAAAATCCGGATTGCCTTGCTTATGATCCTTCAAAACTTTATTGCGCTTGGTTGGCTTTGTAGCAAACAAATCTTTGGAGTTATTTGGATTTGTAGTACTTTTAGTATCTTTACTGATCTTTGCAAATGCTTTGCGTTTGGACGTCCGTACCGCCTTACACTTTTTTGTACTTAAATTCAGCGAATCATATTTTATTCTCTGTTTTACAACAACATCGCTGTCTTTATATGATAGATGAGGACGAACAGGTCTTCTTTTGGGCTTGTCATTGCTTTCAGTCACTGCTGAACCCTTTTCAAAATTAACTGAACGCATGTTTGTCTTGGGACTCAACATTGGATGTGTAGATACATCGCTACTGAGATCTATAAAACTCTGAGAGTTCTGCGGTGGAGGCATTGGAAGTCTGGAATTGAGAATATTAGACCATAAGTAATAATTATTCTAAAAGCAGGATAATAATGCTTACTTGACATCTTTGGCAAGTCTATCGAATGTAGTTTCAAGGTAACTCAGACTGAGATCTCTATAATCTTTGTCGTCTCGAAAAGGTCCAGGTTTATTTTTGGCCCCAGTAGAGAATATTTTTTCATTCAAACGCACGGATTCCCACGGCGTTTGTGAAAAATTAAAGGACGTTTGTGCGGTATGTTTTTTTTGATAAGTTTTCAGTGGTGGTCTACGAAGCATTTTGTTTGTTCGACTGATAGATCAGTAAAGTATTCAATTCATAAATGTCACACTCTTCGGTCAGAAACAGAAACTCTGGATTTATGTTTTGGCAGGTGCCTGGTCTACACGCGCACTTTAAGACCCTATCTTCAAGTGAGGCGGAGTTAACGCGAGCGTGTAGCCGAGTCCGAGCGCACTTTGAGTGCACCCGTCCTGAAGATTTTGAGAAACCCACTTTAAGATAGCAAGTGCTGCCAACCAATGATCGACATTCGTTGCTAACTTTTACAAAGCTTTCACCCGTTTAAACGTATTTGAACGTGTTTACTCAGTTACAGAGCTGACTGCAGTTGACTGAAACGGTTACAGGATTGGCGTGCAACGTGCAAATAACAAAGACAATAACGAAAATAACAATATACGCGATTAATAATTTGTTGACATCAGATTTGCCAACTTCGTTCGCTTAAACATGACTTGAATCAGCGTACAGCCGAGTACGCACTTTAATATTGTCGGACTTTAAGACCCTGTTTTGAAGATCCCTACTTTAACGTCGCGTGTAGACCAGGTATATGGCAGGATATGATGTGGTTAGGAACCATTGCTGTTTGATGGCGTCGGTTGTAAATAGGAATCGTTGAGTGTGAAGTAGGATCACACACAATCGAACCCAACCAATGGGAAACAACAATTCAGCGGTATCACGATATTTGAAAGTCGGAATCATTCGGGCCTAGTCGCGAATAGTTTCAGAAACGAAACTAGTAACGCTTACGCTCATCCTCATGGTCCTCCACACTTCGTTTTTGTAAGCCATACAAAGGCTATCCGGAAATGAACTATCAAACGTAAACAGACAAAAACCTGCTTCGACTGCACAAACATTAATTTGTTTCACGGTATTATTATCTGGTCTTCAATGCGTTGAAGATACGTACGTATTAAATATTGGTTAATAATTAGTTTCAGCCCTGTTTTTTGATATTTTTGATATTCGAACTATTTGGCATCACGAATGATGTCACACATACGTACCACGTTTCACAGTTTCAGCCTCCTTTGTTGTTGCTAATAGAAAGCAACTCTAGCTATACACAGCTTTCATTTTTGCCACTCCATTTTAGAAAATTACCGTGATATCTGTATTAATTATTCATATTTTGTTAATGCTTATTTAGAGTGGAAACTATTTTGCATGATATTTGACACCAGGCATGCTTTGATTGTCACACATCACGACGCGAAAAACGCTTTCTATGCATGTTTATCCGACCTTCAATCAACCTGTAATATAAGGTAAAGTCTTTTTACCATACAGCTTTGCCATTCCAAACGATAAGAATATGGCAACGATAAGTCCAATGACCTGTATAGAAAATGCTGAGGATCATAGGTCATGTCCATATGACGAATCTCATGGAATCGCGCTTAAGCGGATGCAGTTTCATTTGGTCAAATGTCAGAAGGCTCATCCCCATGTCGAAAAAGAAGTATGTCCCTTCAATTCAACACACAGGGTCAACAAACAAGAATACAAGCATCATTTAGAGACATGTCCCGAAAAGGGAGTCCTTGATCTTTTCAAATACTATACGCCAAATAATACTCATATCATCGAAAGTTTACCAACTCCTGAACTTCCACCAGCTGACGAAAATTGGGACACTGTTAGTATTACAACATTCAATTTATTTTGTAAGATTGTTGCCGAACGTTAATTATAATTATCTGATATGGTGATATCAAACGGACATTGTATTCACAGGATGACTGTAAAACTTATGATCCCGCTAAAAAGCTGGCAAATGCACCAATTGTACAAACTCTCATTGGTGGCACAAAGAGCCAAAAGAAAAAATCTAGAAACGAACAACGACAAAAATTCCGCGCTCTTGACGACTCCGTTCAATTATCCAAAGGCCTACCAATCTCTGAGGTAAATTTTTTCAAACCTCAATTTTCTGTTATTAAATTTGGTATCTCAGTTTTTGAAATGAAGGTTTTTTTTCATTATCGCATTGTCATAAGATGATTTTGATTTCAGGTTAATACCAAAAACAAGTCTTTATCTGAAGATCAGCCTCTGCGACACCCGAAAACGGTTCCAAAAGCTCTTTCAACAACAGTACAGTATGCTACACTGGCACCTGAAGTTGTGGTTGATGGAGTTCGTGCACCTGCATCTACACCTGCTCTAACAAAAACAAAACCTGCAAAAGTAAATGGAGTTTCATCAGTCATTTGAAATGTGTTTGGAGTAATTTGACAACTTCAAACTGAATATTTTTCCTAGGCAGAACTCCCATCAAAGGATCAGCCTTTGCGTCAGCCAAAAACCCTCTCAAAAGCTCTTTCGACTTCAGCCCAGCTTGCTTCGCTGAACAATTCATCCGCGTCTCTAGCCGGTGATGCTGTGAACTTCGATCTGCAGCCAGGGGATTATCTCTCAGTCACACCAGCCTTAGAGAAGGGGCATGGCAAAAGTTTGTCCAAAATGAGACCAGCTGAGAAACTAACACAGCATAAAGCAGGAGTAGATAAGACCAAATATGATTTCACCACATTCGCCACAAGTGGTCGTGGAAAATTCGTATTCTAAAAAGCTAAGCTCAGGCTTCGATTGATGATAGTAAGAACGTATTATATGTAAGCGTGTTCAAATTGCTATACCTTGGTCATTTATATCTTATCGTTTCACTTAGATTATTTAGATGGTATGACACCGCTTTATTTTTTTCCAAATTTTTATGAGTTCAAACAACATAACATATTTGTTTCTTGTTTTAACTGCTTTTTTTAAAATAATGATCACCTTATACATTATGTAGGTTGTTCAGTGCCTGTATAAAGATTGTTTTATATGTGGCATCATTTATATCTTCTTACGACGAAAGATAAAATAATTTCATCAACTAAGAGGATATATTTGTCCATTTATTCTCAAATAAAAAGACATAACGACAATCATCAGAACTGTTGGACCAAATTAATCCCCCACTCTGCGCGAATTCTTAGCAGCGCATGAAATATTTGTTGTTACTTGAAATATCGAGTGGTGGTTCTTCGTAATTTATAGAATTTTACGAGGTCTCGTAACAGAACAACTTTAAGGTTTTGAAGATTTAGATAAAATCATGCCATATCAGCTATTTGTTTTCGAACCACAGTTAATTTAACATTGAGGCGAACCGTTCAGGGTTTTCAATAATTAACCTAAAAATGAGCGACGTGTCAAACTGGCAGACGATAGAAAATGACGGTAAACTATCGAGCAATGTGTAAATATTGAGTAGAGCATTGGCATTTGTCAAAATTAATGTTATGAACAAATATGTGCTTCTACAGATTTCTTCAAGCAATTCCTCGGTGGTGAAACGAAGCAGACACAATTCAATCAAGTTCTATCAGTCGCTCAACAGCTCAACAAGTTGGGCCAGGGCAAGTACAAAAATATAATTTACTCAAAGTCCGAAATAGTACTAACTGCATTTGATCAACTTTTATTACAGCTATAGCAGTCTTAGATACTGAATTACAAAACCAAGTACTCGCTAATCATGAGGATCTTCTTTCCCAAGCAACATGGGTCGAAAAGTTGGAAGGCGTTCTTTCCGCTATGCAGGCTCACGTTCAAGTACAGTGAAATTATGATATCAAGCCCAAATTAAAATGATAACAATTCGTGCACAAATGAGACATAACATTTATTTATCAATCAATTTTCATTGTCTTTCATCTTGACCCAACTGTAGAGCTTACTATCAGCAGTCGAACGACTCCGCGGTAAGATAGTGGAGCCCTTTAACAGAATTGAAACGCAAACGTTGGTTTTGGCGCGGCTTCATGAAACATCTGATTTGTTACGGAGAGTAACAAGAATGCAACATCTTTCTAGACGTTTGCAATCTCAAATGAGCGGTAGTACAGACAGTCCTGATTTTGTAAAAGCAGCGAATAGTTTACACGAATTAGGTAGTATTATGAATCTATGAAGTATTATGCAGTAATTTAACTGTAAATATTTCTATAATGCAAACTAAATATTGTTAATATGTTGCAGAACAATTAATGGCAGATACGGATTTGAGCGGTCTGGATGTTGTTGCCGAGGATCAAAGAATCGTGAAAGTCCATAGAGCTACTGTACAACGGATAGCAGCGCATACCTTGTCTCAAGGTCTACAGAGCAACGACCGTGCACAGGTACAGTGATTGGCTGGCAAATTATTTGCAATTATCCTGAGGACCATGCTGCTTTTCACCACAGCTCATATTTCGATAGGTCAGCACTGCGGTCCAAGTATTTGAAAATTTGGGAATATTGGCTAATGTGGTAGATACTACAACTGCCCAAGGTCTTTCAGAGGTTGAAAAGATTGCTAGAGAAGCATTAGATATAACAGTCCCCACTAATCAAGATGTAGGAAAGAGAGCTGGTCCAGGGAGAGCAGCACTGCCTTCACCAGGTTCATCTGGAAACCTGCGCACACGACTTTGGGCTAATTTGGAACGTCTTTTCCAAGATGCAGTCTACACGCAATGTGTACAGGTTCGAACATGAATAGTTATATCTTCCTTGACGATTTCAGTCTTCTATAAAATATATTTTTCCAAATTTCTACCCTTTGTAGATTGAGCTGCTACAAAGAATATTACTAGAACATCATGCAAAGGGATTTGATGATTTGACAGAAAAGTTTTGGCTCAACATTACCAGTCTCTTGGCAAAAATTCTGATCGAACGTTCACAAGGTAAAACTACCTTCTACATAAAACGTAGCAATAAGTATATCGAATATTAATACATGGTGATTACAGGATCGTCATTCATTAAGCAGGCATTGGAAGGTGAATATCCGAAATTCCTCAGGATATATTTGGATCTTGGCAAACGCTTGAAAGACCGGTTGCAGGCTATTGGTTTATATACAATAAAGTAAGCCTTTGTCCCATTCGCTATCCGATACAAACGTTTGATAGAATTAACATTAGAATTATATCTTTTCAGTCGAGATGCGTTGTCACCTTTTGAGAATGCGTACCTCTCACGCTCCGTTTCTCGACTTCTGGATCCAGTTCATACAATGTTTTCGGGAGATAGTGCACCCAGCCCAGATGAAATAGACAGCCTAATACGAACCGTCACGAGGTTAGCAATCACTTCTTATACCGTTCTATCAACATTTTTACCCCACGATTTATTAATCAAACAATGTTCAAACAGTGAACTCAGTGTCTCACTCGTAGACGAAGGATTGTCGATGGTTGTGGCGCGTAACGTTGGAAAAGCCATACGACTATTTTGTTTAAAATGTGAGCAAGGTCTAGTCACAGGAGGGGAAGCAAGTCAAGTAATTGATACCCCAACTGTTGGCCAACAGCTAAATGTTACCCTTGCCAATCTGCTGCATTATCTCTCCAGCCAAATGGGACGTGTGATAGCCAATATGGCTGGTAGTTTACCTGTTGGCGGAGCATCAGTCATAGCTGCTGCCCTGGAGCATACGGATACATTAACGAGAGGGATATTAGCACCACTGTTAGCATCCATCAACGATGCAGTTGAAAGTATTCTTCTGACAATGCACGACGATCCTGAATTTAAAGAGTGAGCCTTTATTTCTTTGTGATGTTATAACTTTGTGTACTCTATTTTACGTGTATGTAACTTCCAATTTATTTTTTCGCCAACTCAGACCAGGTAGCACTTTGGGGAGAGAGATTGGGAGTTCTTTGTACATGCGTGAGCTGCAGGGCTTCATACTTCGCTCCGTCAATACATTTTTAGCTCCATACAAAAATGAAACTGTTGTTGCTGAGTGGTAAGTCGGCATACTCTACATGATTAGGCCACTGACTACTTTCTGAGACGTAGGATAAGACCATATTTTGTATTTTAGTTGCAAGAGTGTGGCTTCCCGATGCATTGAGCTGTTCGTCAGACACGCCTGCCTTCTTAGACCACTAACTGATTATGGAAGAGCTAAACTGATGGCTGATTTCAATCAGGTATTTCTTCCACCTTCTAAATGAGTTTCACGGTGAAATTCATTTTGCAACATCAACAAGGTAATAATAGTCAATATTTTACTACAGATGGAAGTGGCTATAGTGCCACTGTGTCGAGGTGGCCAGCTTGGATTGGCTGAACAACAACAGTATAGAGTTCTCCGAGCATTGAGAGCTCTCTTACCTCTTCAACCGGAAGAAATGGTTCAGAGGGTGTTGGAGGGCGAAGGTAGTGTGCCTTCATCTCTTGTTCTTTTACATTTATTTTCTGGTGCTCCAAGTGACCTTCCTTCTCCACATCAGGTATTCTTTTTTATGGTATTTAATACATCGATGCACGTCACGATTTTGATATAGAGTAAAAATTTATTTTGACGGAAGTGCAAGAATAATTTTCATCGTTAACAACAAACGCAGACTTGATGACAAATATTTTTAGAGCGCAGGTTGGTCCATCAGCAGGCTGAGTCAGTGGCTCGATGCTAACCCTGGTGAGAGGGAGAGATTGGCGTTGAGCAGTGGTCCGCTGCAACGTTACCAATTAGCTGTTCGCCAACGTAATCAACCGACGTTCCATCCACTTTTTCCCCTGATGGCCAAGTTAGCTAGTCTCAATAAGTAGACGTTTGTAAGATTTTATCCCTTCGCAATATCCGCTGACAAATAATGAAATAGTGGTTAACAAAAACTGATTTTTCACAACTCTGTTCTTTGGAAAAAAATAGGAACATTTTATTCTTAAAGGAACAAGATTTAAATACAATCGAGTATTTTGTTAACTCGATCAAATTTAACTATAAATGAAAAAATAAGAAATATACTACAATGAAAGTCAGATACAATGTTGGTGGAATGGCACAAGCAGACCTACGTAATTGTTAAAAAATAAGTCAGACTAACTATTGGTAACGAAACTGCATCTTAAAAACAAATATAAAAGTATATCTTGTAATCTGTAGATCCGTAACATCGTTATGTTATAGCACCCATAAATATGAAAACTACTCGTTCAATATCCTTTGAACGTATACAGTTCTTGAGAGGTAGATTCCTATTATCATTGTGACGCTCAAGATTATGGTCCAATTGGACTTTTTTCTATTCGGCCCAATGTAGTCGGCAGGAGGATCGAGATTGATACCTTTATTGAGCTGAAAAATATGATCAAATTCTTTTTCCGTTGGCAATCGAATTGATTTGGCAAACTGCCGATTACCTTCTTGGCGAAAGTGCTCATACGTTTGAGCTCTTTTTCAAGCATGATTAAAGACTCTTCAGTTTTTTTCAACTCCCCACTGTACTTTATTTTCTCGGTATCTGAAAGTTGAAGATTTTTTTCTCTGCCTCCGATTAAACTGTTTTTGATGAATGTAATACTGGAACTGATCACACCTATTTGCTTCGCTGCATTCCCCAGAGATATTACTCCCTCGTAAATTCTGAAAGTCATATCATAAATTTATACTTCGTTACCATTATCTGCTTCCTTAAAAAAAAAAAAACAATCATTTAAACTTACGTGTATGGCAGGTGTTTTCTTATAGTGCCAATGCTATGCGGGCTCCAACTTTTTATGTGAAATTTGTGTAGCCCTTCAAGGAATTGCTTCCTTTGAAAGGGCATATCAATTCCCAGTCTGATAAGATCATCCTCGGTCAATTTTAGAAATGCTTTCAGATCAAGCCCTTTAAACAGAGATTTGTACCGTTCCATACCCATTCCATACAAAAT
Source organism: Athalia rosae (assembly GCF_917208135.1). NCBI lineage: Eukaryota > Metazoa > Arthropoda > Insecta > Hymenoptera > Athaliidae > Athalia > Athalia rosae. Next base: position 11,750,570 of record NC_064026.1, read on the forward strand.
AGTAGACACATCAAAGTTGACGGATTTATCTTGTTTTCTACAAAGCGTTGGGAACAGGTCACGCCAACTGTGATGCTGTATTTTTTCGGATACTTGGAGTTCTTCCATAGGTTCTTGATTTTCTGGGCTAAATAATGCAGCTATCTGAAATTAATACACAATAAATAATTGGCCATGAGTAATCGTGCGGTAGGTTCTGCTGTTCAATGTGCGTTATTCTGTTGGAAAATTACGTTATGGTATCCCTTGGTGATTGCTATCCTCTTTGCAGTGTATCCACGTCTGTCTTCAATAGTGACTTCAGCACCATTTTCCAAAAGAATTTTCAACGTGTCTGCGCAGTTTGCTATTACTGCATAGAACAGTGCCTAGATAAGAACAAGTAATCATATTGGTCAATCTTTCAATTCTGCTTTGAATACTGCAATTACTTACTGATCTGCCTTCACTGTTTGTGAAATTAATGTTGTCGACGTATTTTAGAAGCTCTGCGACCAGTTCGGGTTTATTTCTTTTGCAGGCAAGCATCAAAGTAGTCTCACTGGTGAAACATACAGTGTATGTATAAGTTCTTTATTAGAAAAATCTTTATTAGGCGAGCGTGTCATGTCAGATTTCAGATTAAAAACTTGAAAGGATGTTGAAATGTATGCAGTGCCAGACGGATTTATATCGTCTATGTTACTGCAATATCGAACGAACAGCTCGTTATCAAAATTTGAATATATTTTAAGATGAATAGTAGAATATAAAAATAGCAGGTAGTCACTTGTGTCTATCAATTGCGTTTGGATCCGCCTTAGCTGTGATCAACAGTTGCAGGCAAGTCAAACTTTTTGCTGGTGTGCCCGAGTTTGAGTTGCACAATGCCATTAGAGGTGTGAATCCATCTGGATTAAAAAATTCAAATGATTTTCCGAACCTCAACTCGAAAATGCTCGAAATCTCAAATAAATAAAAATTTCTTAGCAACCTTTGTGTTTATTCGGATCTGCTCCTGCACCTAGGAGAAATTCTATCAACTCTGATTGAACCGATGATGCAGCATACAACAGCGGTGTCCATCCACTGTGCAAAAAATCATCTGCATTGTGACCTACTGATAAATATATTAGCAGTTAGTAATGCAACTGAAAACTTATATATCGGGTTGATGGATGATCAAAATGTTCAAGGTTCTACAAACTAGAGCTTACATGCAATGTAATTTTCTACAATATCACGTTGCCCGCTCATACAAGCATGCATTACTTGAAAGTGGAGGTCTTGTTCTTCCTCAACACATGATTTGTATGTTTGATCCTCTTCGCCTGTGTCTATGCTGATCGGGGCTTGAGTATATCCTGTTGTAGGTTGCTGGATCTGCAAAATTAGAAATGACATGAATCATTTTTCGAACAGTAAAAACAATGACACTTTGATATTAGGGCTTTGATGAGCGACAAGAACGGCGATCCAGAGACCGAGAAATAACAATGTTTAGTATTTTACTGAGGAAAGGTTATGTTACTTGGACGTCGTCGTAAAAGGAGAAACCCTCGTCGCCAGAATCATCGTCAGATAGTCCAGCCGGTCTGGCATACATTCTCTTCAATATTTGTACTATAAATCTCCTTCACGTTTGTTTTAAAAAAAAATGTTGAACCCACGTTCAAATACAATGGTTTTGGTGTCAAATGTCAAAAGATAAAAACAGCAGCTAGTCAAATGTTGTTCTGAAAGGTGTTGAAATTGAGACAAATAAATTACTCATTGTTAGATCCGAGATGACAGTTCAATTCATAAATCCTTTGCAATAATCCGGTGATAATCATATCTGGAAACACACCTAATGCTGAATGTTTAGTATATAGTAAAACGTCAAATGACAACGTAGTTTGTCAACCCGGAGATGGTGGCTCATGGCTGCTGGACATTTTCGTGGTACTCTGCGGCTGCGGAGCCGGAGACCATTGTGATGGAATGGCAGAATAAAGTGTCGTTATTAGTTGAGTGACTTGATGGTTTAACACGGGCGAGATGGCATCCGACAGGTACGAAGGATTGTAGTTAGTATAAATTTATTGATGCTGAAACGGTCGAGTGTAATCGGTGCCAGTGTAAATCAATAGTTGAATAGTGGATAGTGCCTATAGGGTGGACCACAGCCCTACTGTGACCCTTCTTCTCCTTCGTAGATTGCAGTATCCCATCAAAATCGCGTATTTGCTAACAGAGAGAAGATCGGTGTGAGAGAAAGTTATATTTCCACGAGTTTGTATACGTTTGAGCTCTCGAACCCTTCAATTGAACCAATTAAAGTGCTTGCATGACATCAGCCTTATACCCAACGTTCCTATTTATTATGGGTGCGAGAAGAGGGTGGGGGTTCCCCTGATTTCCACTGGCCCTTTAATTTCACTTTTAAATTTATACTCGACGCTTTTCATACCTATCAATCAATTCAGTCTACACTTTAATTGAACTGTTACGCATTGTTTATATATTTTTTTATCTACGTAGTGTACAGTGCTGTGAATGGGAAACTATAACTTTAAGCTACTCATTGTTCAGAAATTTTCATTGGTTTCTGAGTATTCTTCAATATTTTTATAGGTATAATCAAATTTACCACAAAATAATTCTCGTGATTGGTTGTCAGGATCAAATTGTTTCTGTATTGGAAGGGTTTGCTTGTTATTGATTTGCTTGAGTACTGGTCATACGTGTTATCGGAATTCATTACAAAGTGACGTGACAAAGTGACTGCAAATATTGACACTGAGGTCTCATTGTGCATTAATAATTGCAGCAGAATGGAATGGGTGGAAATCATCGAGCCCCGTACCAAGGAGCACATGTATGCCAACCTTACCACTGGCGAATGTGTATGGGATCCCCCACCTGGAGTTCCTGTGTAAGATAGCTTTTCATGCTCTATATCATTAAAAACTTTCAGTTGTCATTTTTTCAGACAGTTATAGAACTTTCTCTTTGTGTCTTAACTATTGATAGATAATCAAACCAAATCATAAGTTACTTTTCATCACTGATGAATTGAAAAAAAATTAGATTTTCATTTCAATGTTTTGGTATCGAATGATGGTTCTTGTTTTGTACGATTATGATAAATTTTGCTTTTTTCTGAGAAGTATCTTGAATCCTCTTCAGCTGAGGTCTCATGAATTTTTACAGAAAGAAGACAGACAATAACCAATGGTGGGAATTGTTTGATCAGAACACTTCACGATTTTACTACTACAATGCAACATCCCAGAAAACGGTTTGGCACCGTCCTACTGACTGTGACATCATACCCCTGGCCAAGTTGCAGGTAAATATTCACTGGCCGAGAATCTTGATATTTTGGGATATTTGCCCAAAAATCATAGCTAAATTTGCAATTACCTGTGATACATATTACATAAATGTACATTTTGGCGCACCTATACTTAACTAAGGTAGGATAAGTAGCTCTGTTACTCGTCAGCCTGCTGTGAACTATAAATAGATGATGGTAGCTGGCAGAAAAAACTCTGGTTTATATTATACCATCCTACATATGATACATCAAGCCACATCTCGTTCTCAGGCATTCTTGGGAAATTCCAATGCTGAAATATTAGATGATAATGTTTCCGTGATCTAGTTTTTTTTTGTGCTTATACACCATAGTATTTTAGTACACATAGTGCTTGATGATAAATTTGTTTCTAAAGCAACATATTTAATTCTAAGTCGTTGAAGTTATATCAAGTAGCTGAACTTTTCTTTTTCCTCTTTGCTCCATGCTATTGTGAAAGCTGACCACTTATTGCCGACATGAATGCGAATTTACAATGAAATTTGGAACCTCAATAAACTCGAAATCAATTGCGTATTTAATTGTTCTTGGTAATCATTCAAAACCACTTTTCCCATTTTGTGGCTTTTATTCCATAATGAAGACGACAGAAAACAAAGCTATTAAATTCCCGACTTCCATGTATTTATCAGTTCACTTATCTCTATGCACCTAAACATATGCGTATTTGTGTTGACCTATAAAAAAGTAGAACGATTGGTAGGAATGATTAAAGCAATAATAAATGCTTAATGAAAGATGAATTCTGTAGTAAATAGATAGAAGCACCGTGTTTTTCACCATTTATTACGATAAATGAAATGCTATCTGAATGGGATGTACAGCAATTAGTTGGTAAAAGTTTTCGTATAAAGTTGTTGATGATTATCGGAGCTTAAAATATCGTGATGGGATTTACAGACCTTGAAACAAAACACAGAGCCTGTAGGACCTGGTGGTGATTCTCAGAGAGGAGTCGAGCCCAAGAAAAAAGAGTCGGTGTCAACACAGACTCCAACTTCTTCAGTGGGTAGAGTTGCACGTTTCCCCTTTCAGGAGAGTCCAAATCTAGCTGCGACACTAGTGAGTCAGTGATTCTAAATCTTTTTCGTATTAATACGTATTAGCAAAGATTTTTTTCTGTTACAATGGTGAAGGAAATACATCTACAACAACCCAACTAATAAGACTGCATGTTATTATTTAATTCAGCAGGTTGGAGGGGCTTGCCGACCTCGAGGACCTGGGGTTGGCGTCGATGCACAAACTTCGCCTCCTTCACTTTCACCCTCGTCCAGACGTCACCATCATCACCATCATCATCATCATAACAATCGTCATCACCATAGACATCACGAACAGCCTGCAGCTCGGAGGCAGCATAATCACTCCCAGGTTTGACATGAGGAAATTGGCAAGACGTAAATAATTTTTTGACTCTTCCTATTTGTACGGATTATTTTTCTAAATTAAGGATTCCGGGCGTTCGAGCGATAGTTCAGTTTCACATAGTCGCACTTCCTTGGAATCTACTGGTTATCGGCTGTTGGATTCACCCCATCGTCATCATCACCGTTCAGTTGCACCCACGCAACCTTTGCCTCCACAATCCTCTCATCTTCGCCAGCAATCTGGTACTCTAGAAAACCGAAGTCACAAGAGTGGCACTCTGGAGAGTGTGAAGAACCAAAAATCTCAACCGAAAACTGACTCACCACCTCTAGGCTTGTCGCTGTCAACTAGTACTCCCCTTTTCAAAAAAAAGACTTTTGCTGAACCTCAGAGAGAAATCAGAGCTAATTTAGACTCTGAGAGAACTAAGAATGGTATGAAAAAGTCCAATTTTCATTTCAATAATGAATATTGCTCGCGTGTTTGACTGCATTGATTTTGTGCTACACAATTAGGCATGAAAACAAAAATACCGTTTAGATGTTAATTCTGGGGCCAGTTGTGGGTATTCACGTTCATGTCGTGTTTATTTTTAGGCAAAGATAACAACAGAGGATCATATGGCCCAGAGCCAAGTACGTCGCCATACAGAGAGTCGATGATGGAATCCCGTGGCTTCAGGCAAGAAATGCCACCTTATCGTCCACCGGAGGTACAAGTTGGACAACTGTACAAGCCTCAGGTCGATAAATATGGATCTCTCATCGAAACAACGGGAAATCGATATCACAGGGAACGGGATATGCACCACAGGGAGAGAGTAAACAGTCTAGACAAAACAAACGCAACATCATTTTATCCGAGCTCTATTCACCATCGTAACCGTCAAGACACAGGCAGTGGTAGTGTGAGTAGACTCCATCATGGCTCCGTATCTTTGTCAGAGGCTAATGTTAGAGAGAAATATGGCGGAGTACCACCGGAGAGAGTAGAGGCTAATAAAAGTTTAATCAGAGGGACTGGAGGAATTATGGCAAATGTATCTAAGCAAAGAAGTTTGGAAGTTAGTGAAAGGGAGAGAGATCATAGGAGAACAACTTGCAATAATTCTATCGACCGTACAACACAGCCGATAGCACGCAGCTACAGTTTTGTGCAGCAGCAAAAGCAGCAACAGAAGCAGCAGAATAGAAGACGTGATAGGGACGATGATTCGATGCATGAGAGGTATTTGGTTGGTCAAACACAGTCTCAATCAAGAGACAGCAGCAACAGTAATAGCAATGACACCAGCAGCACAAACAGTAGCAGCAACAGCATGGGAGGTGAAGAAGTTGTTGGAGCTGAAGAGAGTGAGAATGGAAAGAAAAAGAAAAGCAATGGAAATCCTAGTCCTCCGCCATCACCCTATTATGGGAATCTGTTAGTGGACGCAGATCACCTGTTGCCGCTGCAACATTATATTCTACAACAAGCAAAGCTGTCAGGTAATACAGGATTTCTCACTTCAAATCGGTGAACATACCAATTACAGTCAGAGATAGAATTATTTGGGAAATTCCATAGCTAATAATAACACTTGTATCGGGCAGGTTGTTACAGGTTTGGCGATCCATTGTTGGTAGAGGATGGAGACGATTCGTTAGACGAAGAAGGGGGGCGAGGTGGCGGACCAGGAGGACGCGTGGACGATGATTCTGACGATCAGTTTGCGGATGATGAAGCAGCTAGTAATCAGGGAGATTCATCGAGCCAGGAATATCTTGAAGATCATTACGCCGGTTTGTTGATAACAGAAGTATTCAACAGAGACTTGTTGTTCTTGAATGTGGGTTTCAACCCAATAATCATTTTGTTTATTTCCAGATTTAGGCAACTATGATACAGCAGGTTTAGCTACTTATTACAATACTGCGGATACTTTGACTAGGCCACCTGCTACTCCACCACCTCCAACAATCGTATCCCATACTGATGTAAGGTTTATCAAATGTTGGCACTCGGTACCGAATAATGATCTGAACGATGTCTCTGAAATCAGCTTGGTTTTAAATGATTTTTGTAGGGTATAGCTGCCAGTGCCGTAAGACCGATTTCTTTACCACCATCGACCGGAGTTGTTATGGGGACCACTCCAAGCATTGGAAATGAAACTAGTATAGGAGGAACGGACTTTGATGAAATCAGGCGAGATGGTGGTGGTGGGGATATTGAAAAATACGCCCAAGACAACCTGAATCTGAATTGTGGAAGACCTAAGGGACTCAGGTTACTCTTCCGTAAGAAATTCAGTGTGCGCGATATGCTGAGTTGGTCTAAAGACCCGATACCTCAGCCTATGCTCGCTATAACTGGAAGAGACGGTGAGAAGCCTCTCAAAAGAGAAGCTTGTAATTTATTTAGACTCGTGCAAGTTTACATGGGAGATCGCAAAGCTAACGTAGGTATGACTCTTGACGGAGTCGCGATGGATATCGTAAATACAACTTTTGCTAAACCGCCCCTTCGAGACGAGTTGTATGTGCAAATATGTCGTCAAACGACTGAAAATCCTCGCAAAGAAAGCCTTCGCAGAGGCTGGGAGCTGATGGCTGTTTGCCTCGCGTTTGTTCCTGCCAGTGCTACTTTTGAGCCGTACCTTGAGGGTTACATGAATAGGCATAGAGATCCAGATTTCCAATTTCTTGAAGTGCCCAAATGGCCAATACACGTCCAAGTCAGTCACTACGCCACTGTGGCCTGTCGTCGTTTGCAGCGTATCGGAGCCCATGGAAAACGACAACCCCGAAAGGCTACTCTTGAGGATATCGACCAAGCAAGGGTAAACGTCGATATTTTTCCTTACCGGTACCTATCGCTCCAACGTACAAACGTATGTTTAATCGACTCCGCAAATCTTGCAGATCCAAATCTTCCGAGCTTCGATGTTTGGAGCGACGCTCACCGAAGTGATGGCTTTGCAGCGGGATCGATATCCACAAAGAGAGCTGCCATGGGTGCAGACAACCCTTGCTCGTCAGGTACTACTCCGTGGTGGGACCACCACCGAAGGAATTTTCCGGGTATCAGCCGATGCCGACGAGGTCAGCGTTCTCAAGGCATCTCTGGACAGATTCGAGGATAGCGGAGTAGCGAATTCGGCACAAGATGCCCATGCCCCAGCTTCTCTACTGAAATTGTGGGTGAGGGAGCTTTACGAACCTCTAATCCCAGATACTCTCTACACAGAATGCGTGTCGATGCGCCACGACGACGCTCGAGCTGCTGCTGCAGCAGCAACCGCTTTGGTCGATCGACTTCCAGACCTCAACCGTCGAGTTCTGTGCCATCTTATTAGATTCCTACAGGTACGTCCCGTCCGTTTGTCTGTTACATAATTTTCAATATTACGCACATGGCAGCTCAACGACGTGATATTATTTCTCCTAAACACATAATATTATATTAATTAGATATTCGCAAGACCGGAAGTTGTCGTTCGAACAAAAATGGATGCGAGCAACTTGGCTATGGTGATGGCTCCGAACGTATTACGCTGTACATCACAAGATCCAAGGATTATCCTTGAGAATGCACGGAAAGAGATGGCCTTTGTTCGTACCCTAATTCAATCTCTAGAGACCGCATGGGTCGAAGGTCTCCACTGACTATTAGATGACTTACAATTAGACTAGATTACAAGAAAAAAAAAAAAACTCCTATGCCAAAACGACAGCTGTATATTCATTATATTATTAATTTTATTACCGTATTAGTACTTTTTATTAATATTATTATTGTATTATTTACGTTATAACTTTTAATTTTATCTACATCATTGTGTAAATGTAAACGTCTACAAAGCTGAGCAACTCATTTCCTATTTATTATTTATAAACATATATTAGTATATTACTGAAATATTATTAGATTATATCGCTATTATCATATTTTACCGATTCTTGTTACCGCGCGAATTGCGATGGCTTTTTTACTCGATCATTGTTGAATCCCATGTAATATACTAATGTGTTACCGTGTATATTCGTGATATCGTCACAGCGAGGTCTTTTTGTAAAACGAATGAGCGTATACCCATACAAATCTATTCTGAAGTAAATAATACTTGCGAAGGATTAGCATTTATTTGTGTATTTATTTTTACAATATATAAATTAACGAGATACAACATATCAAAACAACGTTATTGTAACTCGTCGACTGCCGCTACGATTATTTGAACAAAAAAACGATTATTCGCTTTTCAATGAATTTCCAGTAATCAAACACATCACGTTCCCAATTCAACGTCTTTACGCACCATATCGACGGCTTTAGTATTTAAATTCGATAATAGATTTCGGACTGTTCGTCGTGTGTTCGCTTGAAAATTATTTAATGGAAGCGCGTGGAGTATTCGTATGAGAACGACTTGCATTGACGAATTACATATTCATGATGACACTCTTTGATGTTCTATGCCAAGAAAGACGAAAAAAATGTTTTTCTCCTCATCGAAACAAAACAGGGAAATCAACTACGTCGCAGTATAAGTAATCTTTATATAGGTATATCCTGGATCATGAAAAATATTTTGTGATTGCTTACAATTAAATCTTATGCGAAAAAAAAGAATAAAAAAAGGTAATGAAATAAATGGAAAAAAGTTGAAAATGATATCAACTGTATTTAAAGCTCGCTAATTGTGAATTACAATTGAGCGTTATCTGCTATAATAACATTCAGAGAAATCTGTACAATTACGCGCCTTGTTGTGTGCAAATCGTACACCATGTATATAAACATACACGAGTAATGCTCGATAAAATTCAGCTTTTAGAAAATTTATGAAGTTTTCAATTACTCCGCTTTATTAATTCCCCGATCAATGAATGACGTTCTTCGTGTAGACAATAATGATAGCGAGGGAATTGGGGATCTGCAAAAGGTATGTTCCGAATAAAATGGGTTTTTCGAAGTTGAGAATTTTTACCCACTCTATCTGCATGAAATTCATCAAAATGCCTTATGATCTAACAAGAGTTAAAATTAAAGGAATCTTGACATTGGAATAATGACGCAATTCTGTGTTACATTCAACATTTATTTACTCAAAGACGTCTTAAGATCGTTCAATATTCTGAAAGTTTCGTCACGGCATCATGTCAATTTACATTTTTCGTCTAATCAGTCTACTGCGACGATAATTGTTAAAATATCTTGAAATCATTCATGTAGTCTTCCATTATGCAGCTTATGCTTCAAAGTACCTCCTAGTTTTCGAGAATGATATATGTATATATATTAATATCGTATATAATATATATATATACATATGTGTATATTATATGTATGTACATTGGGCAAGTGGCAGATTATACCTTGGAGTATGATAGAAAAAAATATATATTCACAATTCTGGGATTTTTCGCCTACTATAGCGGCGTACCTTAAATTATTACAGCACAATATCACAAAGATTAACTTAGATAATTATAATTTTTAAGCACTACAATAACGTAACGCAAAGTAACGTAACGTAAAATGCACCTGTAAAGTGTAAAATAATAACACGTATGCCATTGATGCGTCTTACTCAATTATTAGGTATGTATGCGGATGATCATATACATATACGTATAATATATTTTATCAGTGAGCTTGATGATAAAATCATGTAGGTATGTATACATGTATGTATTTACATAATTAATATACATAGACCGCAGCAACTTGGAAATGGGTATGTAATATTTACTATACATACGCGGTTATACCTGATACGAAAAAAAAAAAATTCAATATACATATATCTACAGCTGGTTACACCCAAAATTGTAGCGATGGTTCATCACCTATTTGTCAACCTTTACAAACTTATAAAAACTAGAAGTTTATCTACAACATGATCACATTAATACTGGTGAAAACGAGCGCTAATTCGGAATATACTTACAGGTATATTATATTTAGTCATCGTTTTTTTTTTTGTTTTTGTTTCTCTAGACATACTTTGAGATCCATCTGCCAGCGGATCTGATCAGTCCAATTGACTTATCATCAGGGACATGTTCACTTGACTGTGGCTCGACTTGATTTGGATTTTTTTTTACATCATTCTTCTTCCCGAAATAGCTACGAGCAATTGTCAACGAACGAGGCGCTCGATCTGCTCGCTATCTCAGCGTACTCTTGCCTCCCCGCCGAGCAGAGCTTGCTTGAAAAGTCTGTCTCCCTTTTTCTGCGATAAAAGAAAAACGGATTAATTTGGGGGTCCCGAAATTTGTAATTTCTCCCTTCGGCGTCTCGGTTTTGAGCCCTGGTGAGTTACCTACCCTCTGCCAGGAAGTTCCATTACGTCAACAGCGACGCTATTAACGTAAAGGCGATCATTGCACCAGAAAAAGCACAGGGATCGTGGCTGCAATACGTCCATATCGTATTCCCACGAGAGTTCAACGCGCCGAATTTTTCCAATATCTCCACTCGCACCACCACTGTGGGAAACGACCATCCTCGCAGAGGTACCATGTTCGAGCTTCATGTATCCTCTGTAGAAACATCGAATAGTATGGTATACGTCGAACAATCAATGCTCAGATAATTCATGACTTATTTAAGAAAATAGTAATTATAATTTACCCCGGGGTGAGATCCATGTTGCGAATTACACCGTTGTCGGCGTGCAAAGTCGCCTTCATAAATCCCTGGACCCAACTTTCAGCTGTGGGGGGTCTCGCCAGGTCGATCGTAATCCTATAATGTTTCCCTGCAATTTGAAGGCCCGTTTTTAGCAACCTGCATGAAATCGAGCGATAGACAAGTACCCGATACGAGTACTCAATGAATTTTTATAAGTTATGTAGGTATGCAATATGAATACAGATTGTGCTGGACCTACTGCAATATGGCTCTTCCTTGCCGGTGGTGAAGAAAAATCTTGATCCTAGGAGCGGTGTAGTGTCGTCCTGATCCTGACTCTGGTGTCTCAGAAGAGCGGGGCTTTTGTCGGCGTGATAACCCATCACAGCACAGCTGACGCTGCTGTTACTTTTACAGGAGAAACACTCGCCACGCATGAAACTCGAGAAGCTTCCGCATTCGTGAGCGACGTACTGACACTTGGAGTTTATGCTTTCCGTAAATAGTTTAATTGCACGCACGTGGTTACAGGCAACCAAAACCCTCGAAGCTTCCTCAAGTCCCTCACGAATTAAAGTGAGCGGCAGAGAAGGCGTCGTTTCGCTCAAATCCGTGCAACCTGGCTGCTCCTTTCCGTTATTAGGATAAAAATCTAGGTGACCGCAGGGCTGACTCATTCCGTACCCCGGGATACCTGTGTACAACAATAACGATTCCCAAAGTTTGTTCATTCGACGTTATAATACAATTCAGATAATCGGAAGTTTTTCGATTAATCGGTACCTAGAAAGAATATATTCTTCCCGTCCGTGTGGATAACGTCGACGAGTTGGGCGTCCGAAGGATCCAGACGCAGATGGTTTGGCATCCCTTGGAAGTATGGTTCAGCAGGATCCAATCCTGTAATCCTGCTGATACGACCTGATAATTTTTCGCCGGCATACCCCGCCGTATGGGCTCCGAGACTGTGACCGATTATGTGAACGCTGTTTAAATCCAGTCCGTAATTATTCTGAAAAAGTAAATCAATTTTTGATACATCATTTGCGAGATTATTATTGTTCGAGAGATTACGAGTTCGTCAATTTCACTTGCCTTAAGATGAGTTATAAGATGAGCTATTTCAAGGCCGACCAGGCGCGTATTCGCAGTCGCTTGAGTGTACAATGGAAGACTTCCTCCTGCCCAATCAACAATTATCACGTTGTAGTCCGAATGTTTTAACAACTCATTACGCATCTCCTGGAATGACAAAGGTAACGAAAATTTAAAAATGATGAGTTTATAAAGTAACTAATGATCGATCACGATTTGTATCACGTGGGTATCGCGCCGGTAGGCATTTGTTTTACGAGCCCAGCGACCGCCATTACTTCGTCAATCTTTCGACGTAGCTGACTTCGCTCCGTGTTTCAGTGTAACGATAATTATAAAATTATTCTGTTAAATCGGTTAATTATACAATCGGTGATAGTGACTTGATCATGGAACGAAAGCAATCGAATGTTACGACTCCGACGAGCCAGAACATTTGAATACGGGAAAATTCTGGAAAATCTGCTTCAAATTTAACAATCAATTAATAAACATGAAATCCGGCATTCCGTCGTCGTTTTGCACCAAGGATTTCACGAGAGAGTAAAAAAGGTATAAAAATCTTTTTAAATCTTCCAGTATCATTTCTTGCGAATATGTATACGTAACGAAAATTCTCGAGGGTGATGAATGACAAATGAATGCCATAGATTTTGCGCGGGATGTTACGATTAGTGTACCACGTGGGTGTCGCGCCGGTCGGCCGCCATTACTTGTTATTGTCATTAGTCCGCAAACCGAGAGCGAACCTTGTTGACGTAGTTTACGTCGTCCCGTGTTTCACCCATTTCACCATTACAATGTCAGAACTCGAAAAGTTTTTCGAAACAATCTTCAAGCAGTCGCAAGTAAGACGGGCGAATAATAGTCATGAAATTATTCTGTTAAATCGGTTAATTCTATCTTCGGCGATCGTTGCTCAATCCCAGTACGCAAACGATTGAATGAAACGATTGAACATTCGATCTCGAGAAAAATCTAGAAAATCTGGTATTTGATCGACTATAAAACAACCGTGACGAAAAATCGAATGTGAGACCAATAAAGGTAGAAACAAATTTGTAATAAGTTTTTAAGAGATACTCTTGCGTTCCGTAAATTTCTCATGCCCTTGATAACACGCATTTGAGGTTTATTATAATCGTCAACACCTTGCGTCAACTTGAACCCATATGTATGTATATTGTTTATTTCAAACGAACTCTAAAAAATATAATTATAATAACGATGAAGCCATACCGAATATACGTACGTATAATATACATAAGTATATCTGTACACAATGACGAAGGTGGTTTTAAGCTCTTAGAGCGCTGAAGTCAGTTTGTACTTTCTATTATCAACGAACTGCCGACTAATATAGGTATGCCGTCATTAATATATTTTATAATAAAATATTAACAGATGGTCTCGACTCACCTTCACCCAATTACTAAGTGGCGTATCTATGAAACCGTGGATAATGAACTTGGTCTCCCGTTTCGGGTCAAAGTTAGATCGTTTAATGGACTTGTCCTTAGCCACTATAAGAACCTGGCCCTGGAAATGAAGATAGAAATCACCGAAATTAATTATACGAAGATGCAACGCAAGTCGGACGATCTATGATAATGTGATCGTTAACCGAAATGCCGCAATTCCAGGTAAACAAATAGATTTTCATTTATACTGAAACAATATCTGCTCGATGGCGAAATCTTACTTCTGTCGGATTTGATTTCGTGTACAGGATGAATCTAGTGTTGATAACTTCCCTCGGCAGGGGGAAAACATTGAAGGGTCTGTGGATTAGGTGATACCAGCTCCTTGTGATGTTCACGCACCCCAGTTCTTCGTAACATCTTGTCTCGTTTTCAACTGCAATCATCGAGTAGCGGAAAAAAAAATCCCCATTAAAGGAAAAGCAACCTGACTAATTGTAAGTACAAAAAAAAAAAATCTTTATATCGTTCATTTCTATCGGATGCTGCCGGTCGATGAGGATGTCCGGATCGTCGATGAGGAAAACTGGAATTCCCCCAAGAGTTTGAATACAGTCGAATACGATTAAAAGGTACGTTCCCAAGTCATGAGAGCGTGATGAAAAATTACTCCAGTTGAAAATAACGAGTTTCGTTGTTGTTTACTCACAAGGTAGCCAAGGGATGTTGACTTCTATTCGATCGCTACGCGCCCATTGCCAGGGGTCCAAAATACCAGCGTGACAAACGACGGGTGCGAGGAACAACACCAAAGCCAGTGTCGACGTGAACCCCATTGAGTCTTTCTCAACGTTGTTTTGACCAGCAAAAATCCTCCGCATACTGTGAGCAAACGACGAAGAGAAAATTGCAGAAACAATCTCGGTAAATATTTGAAAGACACAAATTTTTATATATATATTCATATATATGCAATATGTCTCGTTTACTTTATTCGCGAGTATGTTATAAATATAACGGCTTATCCCGGATAAGTTGTACGCCGATTCACGTCCGAGTGCCAACTGATGTTATTTCTTCCGATTTGAACGATATGTAGGCACGAGGAGAATGGGTTGCGTTATTACATTCGTTATCGAATAGATGATGGATTTGGGTGAGCTCCAAGGGTATTAGAAACAGTCGTAATCTTAGGGCCTCGAAATATATCTTCAACAAATTAACGTTCGAATCCGGAGGTTGAAAACCGTTCTTTATCCATTTATTTTTTTTATTTTTTCATTCAGAGGACGCAGCCTTGAATACGGGCGACAATCTTGCCTAGCGAAAGCATATTATCCTCAATACCGTACACAGATCTCTCTGAATCATCTCATCTGAGGTGCTGAAGTATAATTAACACCTGTTTCTTTCTCTCTTTTTTCCTTTAATTTTATATTCCTGTTTTTCTCTTGCTAGAGTCAGTGACGTTGTGCGAAATCAAGTATGCAAATTATAGAATTTTAAATCCAGTCAATAATCCCTAGATTTCGCCAATTTCGTTATTACATTTCCAATACTCTCATATCAGATGTCGTTTATGTCAGCGATACATTATGCGTAATAATTCGTATATTATATCACGTAATATCTTTCGCCGACGATATCACATCCATGCCTATTTCATAATTTGTGGATCTTCGATTTGTTGACCTTTTCATTAGCCCATTGTTATCTGACGCCGTATAAATGTGTGATTGTCATACAGCTATTATATCATCATATCGTCTACGCACTCCTATAATTTCATTTATTCATTTTTTTACGGGCCATCGTCACTCGTATCTTTTAACGATCATAGATGATGTACCATATAATATACAGCCGTTTATTGGAAACTACTGCCATTAATCGGTCACGAAACTTTTTCAGCGAATATACACAAAATCAAATGCAAGGCGAACGATACCCGCCACAATCGTGTACACAATCATTAAACCCAAATAAGAAGAAAAAAAAAGAAAAAAACAACAAATAAAAATCTTTTTCATTCTAAAGTGAGAGTCATCGCGCAATCGACCTTAGATCGTTGTGTTGTACCTGCGTTAGAAACGTCGAAGTTAATTTATTGGGTAATTTTTTTGTCGCTGATAAAAATCGGAGTAATTTTATGAATCGTACGGAGACTTTTACCCCGTGCAATTTCGTACGTCACAGATTTACTCATTATGTTCGCATTACAAGTGTGAAAATAGATCGGTCTACCTATTCACTACCTACGATATTAATTGTACAGCGAGAGAAAGGATCGCGCGGAATTTCGCTCACTTAATGTCTACCGTGCGTACATGTATAACGGGTCATAACCGTAGAGGGTTAAAGTCCGTACGTGGAAAGTTCACAAGTATACGAAAACGGATCACATGCGACACGAATTGAAATATGAACGATAAATTTCTGACTTTGGTGTTACAATTACACGGTGTCACCGTACGCACGTAGAAAATTGACGTTAATTCGTATACGGTAGTGTAACGAGTCGGATATTCTCAAATAATACAGTTGCAATAAAATAATCCACGCCAATTAAAAGTGCACGTACACAAACTGGTCATTATGCATTGCAATGTGAAACAACGCGCGTGTTCGATCACGCGTGACACGTGCATGAAATTTAATGATTTCTTATTGCCAACTAATTTATAATTGTACGTCATATTTTCCCGTATATATTCTGATCATTTTCACATCATTTGTGAAAAAAATTATATATTTCTATATAAATACACACCTATTCGCGCTCTGCTGCATTTCCCTTCACTCGTTACACGACCGTATATTCATTGGGGGTGACATTTTGTGTAAAGAATAATTAAAAGTGACCGGAAGTTGCATTGGATTTCTTTTATTTTATTTTATTTTATTTTTTTTCACTTTTGTTCTGTAATCTTTTCGCTATCGAATTTCCGTTGGCCTTATACATACATTAGTTATACGAAGTTATATGTGATCTGTTGAGTTGCCGAGATTATATCAAGCTCATTTATATTCTGGTATACGATATATCCCATTCGGTGTGTAATTGTATCTCAAGGTAAACGAGTTTAGAATCGTTGTACATTCATTTTCGTTATGTTAATTAATTCTAGTAATGTAACCGCGCTGCACTGCACGTATATGTACATAAGCTTTTGATTGTTTTCGGCTTTTGGGGCTGAAAATGAAAGACAGATTTTTTAGTGGAATCTAATTAAATTCATCCGTCTATCGGAATGATCGGGTTGTCGTTACTTTTGTACTTTTCGGAGGGAAAAAATTTGAGATATCTCTATGAATTTAGTTATTTCAGTCGACGAATCCGTGTTTTTGCTGTACCTCGTATTGTTGTAGCTCTTTTCTAGATCATTCGTATGACATTGGTACTATATAATTGATAGAAGATGAAAAAAGGAATTGAACTTGATTCGCTAAACTTTCCAACGTTTGATGTTCGAAGACCGTATATAATCTGGCCATTGTATCCGTTTACAATACAAATAACACGTATACGAATTTCTTCTGGATCGTCGGTAGATGAAAATTTATTCTCCGTATTCATTACATTCGTAACTAGATTCCAATCGCAATTAAATCAGCCGTAGCTAACGCGGATCATTTACCGCCGATCGCTTCCTTTCTATACGCGTAACAGCGCGTGAAATCTGTAATTGATCCATGGAGAATGCCCGTCTTTATTCGTCTCGTTTTTTTTTACTCTATTTTTTATTCCGTCTGAGCTCACATCGGTCAGACCCTCCGAGAATCGCGACGATCGCGTCAGAACCTTAGAAACCAGGTACGCGAGTAGAGACAAACTCGTTTCCTGATTGGGTTTCATCGTAATTGCAATCGGTAATTTAAACCATCATCATTCATAATGTCAGTTATTTGTGCGCTTTGTTTTATAATTCTGGGTTATTTGATTTTTTTCCCCCCTTCTCTAGTTTTATATCGTACGTACCTTTGAACGTAGACGTGTTACCGCAAAAGTTTGCCAATTATTTTATGTACAGTGCATCTCATGAAAGTGAAACTTGAGCGGTTGAATGTATGCGTATATTTGAAGTTTACATGATGTATTGACTGTATGCAGTTTTAAATGGGACAAACGAGAAAAAAAATTTTTATTCATTTCTTTTCTCGTCAAATCAGAAAAGACAGGTACGTTAATATACGAGTGTACATAGAAATCGAGAACCTGGGGCTACATAGTTATAGAATTTATATATATATTTATTTCTGTCTCATATCGATGTGAACATAGTTGAATTAATACGGTGTTCGATGTACGTGTACCTTAGTCAAGAGTTTAATGTTCCACATTATCATAATTGAACGTTTTGTACGTGGATCGCGTGTAATCTACGCGTCGTTTTAATATAAAGACTTTACTCCGCAACGCGACGACGTTATGCGCCAGTATAGCCAATATCCGTATCGTGAGATTGTGCTGTACGTACGTATCATTTGGTCAGGAAATTGATTTCCAACTTTATGAATAGAAAAGTATGAGTGATCGAACGTTGCCGCCGTTAATTAACTGTAGAACTCGATCGGCTATAAGGAAGAAAAAAAAAGATGAAAAAATAAACTACGTCTCGACGATGATTCCGGGATCTTTTTTTTTTTTTTTTTTTTAAACTGGATGTATTATTCAGGCTTTATACCTGTACAATGACCACATCGTTTCTGTATAATCAGCACTGTAAACGTCGTCTTTCGAATTGAGAATGAAGCTGCAGCGTTTTTATTCCCTTCTTTTTCTACGTTATCATTTTTTTTAAATCATAATCGATCTACGTTGTTACGGTTTCGTTTGCGATAATACGCGCATTATTCAGTCGTAGTTATCGCGTATATACATACAGGTATTTGTATTTACACAGTCTATTCGAACTACAAATTAAGTATGTACATAAATACGTATACTTATATGTATATGTGTATTTACACATTATGCAATTTAAAGTAACACGTGCTATAATACGATGTACAGGTATAGGTATGTAACATGCATAGATAACTCTTGTGTCATACAAAACCACGTGGGGCGTCGTATATCTATAGTATTTTTATCGTGCCACTGACACGGTTCAACGTTTTGTTTATCTTCGACGATTTTTAGTACGAAAATTGATCAGTGAAAGCGGCAAAACGGAGAAGCAAAAGTTGTTATACGACGCATATGTAATTGGAAAAAAAAATTGTTATACACCGAAAGATTTTATGTGATATAATTACAGCCGCGATGTCCGAAGAGCGAGGATAACAGCAATCGTAAGACGGATTGATTTTGTAAAAAGGAGAAAAAAAGAAAAAAAGAAAACAAAAAAAACAAATTTATCGTGCACCTGCAGATGTGTTAATTGCAGCACAGCGTCAGTTCATCGTCCAATAAAAATATGGATCTTCCTGGTTCTCTAAAAGGCGACGACATAAATTTTTAAATATCTTCCACCATCTCCGTCTCGTTGACCGACAACGAGAGATATATCTCATAGCTGCAGCCTGCGAGAGAGAAAGAGCTGGAGTGAAAAAAAAAGGTTTTCTTATTTCGTTTTTTTTTTTTTTTCCTTTCCTTCTTTCTTTCTACGTAGTTGCGGAGTCTGCTTTGCTTCGGCGATTACCTAAGTCGTGCAGGTCGATCGAATCTCTTCAGCAAAAATCATTATGTATATTATAATCGAGAGCCACCGTCTCGAAGAGATCGTTGAACGATCCGATCACGTCTGCGTTACAACGCGGCGCTGTATGTGTCACCGGTGAAATCACTCGAAGGCCGCGCGTAGACACCAGAGGTAAAAAGAAAAAAACAAAAAAAAAAAAAAAATCAAATAAAACGGAGTAAAAAAGATCTAGACGCACGAAATAAACGACTCGTTGAATCGGTAGTAGATATGCGTATACATCGTTATGGCGCAGATAGAGAGAGAGAAGTATGTACGTGAATATACAACGTGTTACGGAATTCAGAGATTATAATTTGCCAACTTAAGTCGCAACGTTCTACGCTCGGTATCGCGTGAAAAAAAAAAAAAAAAATCGGTATGAGGAAGGGAAAGGGGAATTACAGAGACACACAATTGTCGGGGTCTGCACGGTACGCCGCATATTTGCCTCGGCGGTAGTCGATCTCCTTCTTATCCCGGTGCCGATGTCGCTTCTCTTTCGGAATGGGGAGAGTCCGCGAGTCCCGCGTGTTGCTTTCACCGAACGAAGAGACACTTCTCTTCTCCTTCGCGTCTCTTATACATACATACGTAGGTATATCTCGGCGGTAATGGTCCGTACAGACGGGCGCTGGGTGGGGCGATTATCTTTGGAGCGGTATCCAGAGCGAGAAATGACCGCGGAAAGTCGAAGGAATTTGTGACATAACTTAATGTTCGCGTAATACCCCGGCTACCGTGCGCGCGCTCGAGATGTCTTTGAAATCACCATCGCCTTTATATTATGATTGTTATTTTATACCTGTGCAGTAACGCTTCAGCGCGGTGATTCGCTTTTTGTATATCTGCGCGCCTTCGTCATTTTTGTCTTTGTCTCGTTATCCCACGAAATATCGCAGCAACCGTAACCGCGACTGTCTCTCGCATCGGGTTTTTGCAAAAAAAATTTTTTTCAGAAATTAGACGAATCTCGGAGGGACGATTTTATTCGCGCCGTTATTTTTTACGTAACGATAAAAATAGGAAGCGATTGCTCACTTCGGGCTCGGTATACATATACATATACATATACACGTAATATAATTCGGCGCAGGAGTCTCTGCATCGGTTTTTATATTTCATTCCTTACGTATACAGGTGTGTATGCATACTTTTTCAACTATACCTTCTCTCAAACTCTTCCTTTCCAATTAGCCGTTACTTCTCAGCGACGCCGTTCACCCGCTGATGATAAATTCTCGCACCGAAATTATTAGAGAATAATTTCTCTACACCTGCAGCGCTCCACCGTCAGGTGTATCCGATGTGTGTTATTATAATATTTATTTTTGTGTCCAGAAAACGAGGTGGCGAGGCTATACGTATACATGTATACATGTAACTGTACAGACGGTAATTTAATTTAGCTCAAGTTCTCCGGAGATTTCATTTCACGGACGCCGGATTATATTGTTCGTTCCGGTATATCTGTACATATTCGTTGGGTGTATATATGTAGTATAATATATAATACGTGTTCGTTTACGATATTATGCATATACCACAGGCACGCGACGTCCCGTGCTGATCGGTCTGGCGCCACATGTTTTCATCGAAAGTGGTCTCTCCGATCTGTACAGCCAATCCGATTCGTCGTGATCTGTTCCGATCCCGGTAAACCCCCAGGGGATCTTATCGGCCACGTACATTTCACCTCGTGCCGGTAACGCGCTCGCTATTAAATAATTATTATTCGAAAAGGGAGAGCAGGAACGAGGATCGTGTACATACCTGTATAGGTACAATACACACGCGTACGTATGTGTGTATGTTCATCGTATTTGAACAACCGGTATACAATCGCGAGCTTACACGTATATATTCATTACGTTTGTATAGGTATATACGGTCGAACGTGTTCACCGATATGAGGTATATAAAATTGGGCGCGCGGTCGACGCGGTTCCAAGATGGAGAATTGAGAACTGGCCCACATTCGACGTCCTTCCCGGCGGCAATGCTGTTTCGCTTCCTGTATGGCGCTTAATATCATACGTACATATATATATACGCACCTAACGTTACAACTTGGCGAAACGCGGGTACAACGTGAAGAAATTACACGTTATTTTGTATCGATTATTTTTTTTATCTTCCTCACAGTAAGCGAGGTGGAGATTGTTCGATGTTTTTTTTTTTTGTTTTATCTGCAAACTCACGGTGCGCCGGAGAAGAAACGTGAAAAAAAAAAAACACACCCGCAAACGCACGCACGCAGGTGTCGCGAAGAAATGGGAAGTAAGTAGTTGGAAAGGTCGTCCGCCGCTCGACGTAGTTAAAGTTTACTTCCTGCATGGAATCCACTCAGGTATGATCATAGATTTTTACCGATTTGCTCGTCCATAGATGTAACGTACGCAGTTATACCTGTAATTACGTAGGAAGCGCCGCGGCATTATTACCTACGAATTGTACATTAACGTGTATATAATACAAGAACCTTTCGCACGTGCATCGATGCGTGCATATACGTATGTATATTTTGCGGCGACTTATGGTTAACTGTAATGAAAGGTCTGTACAGAAAAACTAGCGGAACGCACGTTCGTCTTACGGACCCTGTATCGCGTTATTCCGCAAATCGTGTGATATCTGTTCGGATCGATCGAACGAAAAGATCCGAATCGATGATACGCGTGAAACTCTGATAAAAGCCACGACGACCGATCCACAATGAGCGTATATGTGATATTGAACAAAATATCGTGGCGATAGCGTTCGCCTTTCTAGTAGAAATACCTATTTGATTATTGCCGGAAGATCTTTGAGCCAAGCACGAGCGTATTTTATACGCGTACAGGTGCAAATGGTGTACGGGATACGTACGTATTTATATAGCTGTACGTAAAGTTGAACGTAGGTATGTGTCTACAAATAATATGCCTGTCATCGTCCTCTGATGTCTATATAAATGTAGGTATTATGAAAAATTTCAATTTCAAGAAGAGAAATGCTATATACCGACAGATGCTGCGCGTATAATACATACTCCTATAGACATAACACATGTACACATGTGCCGCGTAATCCGCAAAGTCATCGCTTGAGATATTTATTTTTTTATCCATTTATTTTCTGTGTATAATATTTTCTTATTTATTTCATACGCTTGTTTTTTTTTTTTTTTTCTCTCCATAATTTATTTTATTCGCGATCATCGTCGTCGTCATCATCATCGTCGTCGTCGTCATCGTTGTTGTTATTATTATTGTTAGTTTTTTAATTACGCAATGGCACCTTTCTCCCCTGTTTTCTTCGAATACCGTGTTATTATAGTTGTGCAACTCAAGAACGTAAATATGCCTCCACGTATGTATTTTTTATTTTTATTTTCTAATCTGAAGCACACATACCTAGTTACGTTAACAATCTGTAGGCATAATCGTATCGGTTTTTTCCCATTCAATTGATTCACAAGTTTCGCAAGTGTACTCGATTCGAGACTTATCTGCACTAGTGAAAAAAGAAAGAGAGGAAAATCAGGAAACGGAAAAGAAAACGTTCGCGTACGTACAGATGCGTACCACCGACCGATTGGTCAGTAATTTCTTGACCTTATTATCGGATATTATTGATTAAAAGTTTGTTCGGTGTGGCTGACTTGCGAGTTTAAATTTTACGTAATGCAAGAAACGACGCTGTTCAACTCTTCCCTGCGGACGTGCTCGCGGTTCCCGTTGCCATTATACCTCACTCGGTCGTTCCTGCAGATTATTCGCCGCCGCCTTTCCCCGATTCCGGTATACACATACTATATGCATACATACCGTACGTACGCATAGATATATATTCACGTAGGCACATATTTATACATATATATGGACATTACCCGTGCGACGTGTAAAATGCAGCTATAAAGTAGTCGTCCGCAACGATCGCCTTCACATCTACAGATATACGATATACGTGAAAAGGCGCGGGTGAGCGCATTCCTCTAGGCATATTAATTCGGTAATCAATATCCATTAGTTTTTTTTTATTATTCCGGTTCTTTTTTTTTTTTTTCAACTCATTTTTATTTTTCATCGGTTATTACGCACGGTTTACGAATGTTTCACGCGCGTATACCTATGCCCGTGTATCGGTGAAATAATTTTTGAAATTCTGTACACGCAACATTACAGCAGCAGATATTATTGTACACATATGTATGTACGTACATTATATTTTACTATATAACGTCGCAATTCGAAGCAACACCTATAATTTTTCTCATTCGTTTAATGAAAAAAAAAAAAAAAAACAAAGAAGTATTTAAAATATTCCGAGCTCGTGCGAGAAATTCTCATTGTATTTATTTATCCGTCTATCCGTGTACTTATCTATTCCCGTGTGGGAATATTTTCCGCTAGACGCTAGAAGATGTATATTATAGGTATACGTCTGCCAGGTCTAATAGTTTGAAGATTGCGCGCGGAAAATGCTTTCATAGGATCGCGTGATGGGTGCGCGCGATACGTGCAATAATACAAAAGATCTTTGATCGGATGGGATTATAACTGCGGGTATATATATTTCTTTTATGAAAATGAATGGATTCGCTGGAATGAATGATGGTGGAAATTTATGCGCGTCTAAGGATACTCGGGTTCTCGCGTATGCTATTATAAATTTACCGACATACCGCGCGTATCGTATACCCGAGTGCAATTTTATTATAGCGAGCGAATTACAAATCGGACACGCTCGTACGATATCGAGATAATTCCGATACCTGCGGCCGCCTCGGATATGGCGAAAAAACTCAACGTTTGACTACTGCAGCCAATGGCGGTCGTAGACGATTAGGTGCATTTCCGGGTGACACAACACTTCGGCTGCTTTCCGAGTATCTGCAGCTCTTGTACTTACTTAGTAATTGGACCGTATGTCCAGTTTCGATCGAACGTCTATACGCCGTGAGACTTCAGGTTCCGGACGCACCGCGCGGTGACGGTGTGAAAATGTGCGCTCGTGAAACGCGAAACTCGGTTTCACTCGTCCGCTGCTGTCCGCTTACGTTATCCTAGATATTTTTGTTTTCGTTCGATTCGGATTGATTCGGCTCTTTATTCCAGATTCGAAATTTACCGATCTCTTAACACGGTCCACCCCGTACATAACGTACTCGTATCAATGCTCTAACGCACGTAAGTTGAGCTAACGAAGGACGCGATGTAGGTTTTTTTTTATTTTACATCCGCGGTGCATTAAACGCTTCGAGATATCGACTCGTTAATCGACTCCGTAATAATTTTACTTGCCACTTGAACTTGCGCGGGTATATTTGCTCGTTCGTTTATCGCATACGATGGCGAAAGTTACGTGGTTTGCTATTTTTCTATCAACTTTAGAGCGCGGCGATCGGAACAATTAACGCGATGGGTTCGTATACAATCATTATCTGTTCGGGATCCGAGTCATTCGATTCGCCGGAATATAACTATGAGCATGGTAGCGCTTTGAATTTTCTCTCCCATTCAAATCGGTGTGACGTAAACACGTCGTGAAGTGTTTTTCGTTGTTCAGTTTCGATGTAATAAGATTATTACTGACGTCTGCTTTGGTATTTTTTTCTTTCCGCGGCGCGAACGCGCGCTCGCGGTCGGAATAACGATAGAGTTCGTCTTCTCTCGGTAAACTGCTGCACACGCGGAAAACTTTCACAGCTCAGTTTGTTAATTATAATTCGCATAATAATTGTTCGCGCGCGGTGCACTCCTCGTAAAAACAATGTCCGGGAAAAAAGAGAAGGAAGATTTATGTATTTCTTTTCTCAATTATTAATCTCTTCATTCTTGAATTTTGCCAATTTCTTTAATTTCTTTTGTTTGTAATCCGATTCCAAACGAATTCCTCAAAATTGTGATCGTTAATTACCGTTTTACAGTTTCGCCTCCGTCATTTTCTACACTCGTTATTATATACCGAGAAAATTTTTATGAAAACAAACACTCCCGATAACCTGTTATAATAACGTAGTAGCATAATAGAGTTTCAAATTCTTAGGACGAATTGTATGAATGTATGGGGCATTTTGCGTCGACTCGATTTTTTTTATCTTTGGTTTTTTTATTTTTTCGCCAAAAGTGTTCCAAGGAGATTTTTTGAAAGTGCGCGCAATGTTCTGAATATCGACACGTTAAAAAAATTCGTTCAAAAGAGTAAAAAGAAGAAAAAAAAGCATGAAAAACTTAAAATTAGCTCAACTGAAGAGAAAAAAGAGGAGGGTTGAACTATGTCGTACAGTCTAGTTGACGAGGAATGTCCCATAGAGCGGTGTATATATAGATCATATAGAAATTCAACTTCGTTAATGAGTTTCTCGAGGAATCCAGTTCTTAATTTTTCTGGACTGAATTGAGAGGCGGTGCGGCGCGACTCCGTAACGTGGCCGGTTGGTATACGTATGTTTGAAATGAAAAGACGTCGTCGGAACGTCTGCCTTAATTCGTCGGGGCCTCTCATAGCTTTCCATCGGCCTTTACACTGACCTACATAACACGAAGTATAAACGACCCGCGTATGCATATATATATATAAATACATGGGCTAGCGGCTGGTCAAGTGTATATTTTCTAGGTAGGTGCAGGTTGTACGTAAAACGTTTACACCGAGATGAATGCAGATAGATAACCGACGAAATTCTGTTTCAACACCCACCGCATATCAGGAACGAAATGAAAAAAAAAAAAAAACAAAATAGATTCAAAAAAACTTTTCCTCTATAACCCGTATCACGTGAATCGATTTATTACAATTACATATTCGAAAAATGTAATATTGTGAATATCAATTATCGTAAACGAATAAAGTTTATGATTATGAAAAAATGTTGAGAAAAAAAGCAACCGACTCTTCGGGGCTAACGCTTCTTTGAGTTAACGTGTGAATAATTGCCCCAAGAGAGCCGGACGCGGAAGTGATTTTACGCACATGACGCTGTATCACGCTCCAGACCAGACAGATGAATCGCCACGTTCAAGTGTAACAGAAATTACTGCAAATGTGGTAATGCGCTGTGCAGGTACACGAGCCGAGCCGACCATCTACTTTTCTACACATCCGAAGCTCGTTGTACGAAACGCCGCCGTTTCGTGACCGCGGTACAGGAATGGAGTGGTTATTATAATATGGATATGAAAATAAAATAATGAATGGTTTCATTGCATAGCATGCAAACGCACCGGGTGTTCGATACACGCTCACCTACCGCGTGTATACGTACATCCGCACACCTTGTCGCGTACCAAGCAAAAGTAAAGTTCAGAGCGTGCCCATCCTAATTACTATTCAGCCGGCCACGATAGATGCCTTGCGTAAATAATGAATAAACGCGGGACACACGAACTTATTTATTTATTTATTTTTTTTTTCTCGAAGTCGTACTCGTCGGTACATTTGTTTATTCGTGTTATGTACATCTGTCATTTTTATTCGATATCTATTCAATTTTAATTACGAGTGTACATGTATATTGGAGTGATTTCGTACTCGCGGGCCACCACCACCTATGCGTCCGTCCGATCGTAGGAGTTCGCGTTACGCGCCCAATTCGGTGTCACCTGCGGTGATTTTGAATCATTTAACTCGACGCAGTAGCAACGCGATTCGCCAGGATCGGCGATTACGTAAATTATTTATGTACGCGTAGGTACGTAGCCTGTGCAAGTGGATCGCAGATCGGCTGAACGTCGAAGGGGAATTGTTAGAAATCTTGCGCAAATATCAATGTCACCTTACAGACGAATGCTTTTAGTCTCTCGTGTTCGTTCCGACTCTCGCGCGTCTGCAACGTATCTTTACACGGCTGCCTTCCGAAATCTGCATATATGATATAGGAGAATTCTATTTACAACGACGACTCGACGACTCGACTATTATCGTTGTTATTTATCTATCGCCTATCGACACTACTCGACGACGGTCGGCATTTTCACTCCCTAAATTTTTGTCGTCTCGCGAATATTAATCTCCAACTCGCACGTTGCCTATCGAAATTATCTCCCGTATACGGGGTACTACGGTATAATTAAATACCGGGCGCGTCTTATATACCCCGTGGAATAAGCGCACTCGTACGTACTTGAAATTTAATGGTCTCCATAGGAGAATTTATCGGGTGTATGGGTAGGCGAGTTCATCTGTGCGTCTGATATTATATTATTATATATATTATAATACGTACGGGGTATATGTACAGTGCAGCGAGAGGGGCTATCGTATGGCTAATCCATTATAGCCTTGCTCGCTTGGAGAAAGTCTAGTCATTCGTGAACCTGTAATCCTGCAGTATAACGCCGTCAACGTGGTGTCGTGTGTAGTATAGTATTAATATTATACAGTGGTATGTACAAATATGTACGTACGTATGTGCTGTATAAAGCACTCAATCGCACGTTAAATTCTCCTCTTTTTTTTCATTTTATTATAAATTACCTGGATAAGGTTTGCATAGAATACATAAATTCGTATCTCGGTAATTATTCACTTCTGTTCGTACCGATTTTCACTCGTGATTTTCTTTTTCTTACTCATTTCTTTTTTATTTTATTTTTTTATACATAAAACCTGAATCAGTTCGACCGAAAATCTCCCTGACTGAAAGCCGAATGAATCTGAATAGAAAAAAAAAAAATAAATCAAATTTTCATACCTGTTACGTCGATTATCGAACACTAATTATTATAAGATGTCGATTTGGACGATCGAACGAAGAGGAGAGAAGCAAAATTAACCAAAATAATTAATCGCAAATAACGTCTCGCTGTTGAATTATTTTCTCAAAGTTGTTTTCGAAATTGATGAATGAAGATTTAATTGAGGCAGGCCATGAATTAAGCCCCCCTAGCGTTCACGTGTAAGCGTTGATGAGAAGAACGATTATGCGACTATAACATTGATTGATTGATCGAAATACTCACTTTGCACAGTCAAGACTCAATTCATCCCTTGGTTACAACACCACCAAGTTTTTTTTTTTCTTTCTTTCTTTTTTTTTTTCTTACAAGCGGACCAAAATTAGGTCGTGGTGTCCGGTTTATATGTTTCAAAGATGAAAATGTTCCTTATTATTCGATCTCGTTCGTAAACTTCAACGAGGATCGTTGAATGAAAAAAAAAAAAAAAAAATAATGAAAATAAACCAACTTCACCACTCGCAATAACGTGGAAATATAATTCAGCGTTCGATCGGTGCGATAAATTCGACACGAAAAATTCGAAACGTTCGAGGTGTTTCGGAACCCCTGTTTATTTATTTTTTTTTTTTTTTTTATTTTTTTTTAATTTCTCCGCCAATCAATTTAGTTTTTCGTTTTCTTAAATTTCAATTTTTTTGGCGCACCGTTCCCGACTGACCGAAGAGACGCGAGCAGGCGAACTGCTTTCGTAGGTATCGAGCAACGAGTTGTTACCTGCCGATCGTGTTCTCCTTCTGCTGTTACTGCTTCTCGGGCTGCTGCTGCTGCTGCTGTTGCTGCTGCTGCTACCAACAGGTAGAAAAAGGAGGGGCACCTACTCTAACTAGAAGTGACGGCCGTGCCTCCTTCATCGACGGGAAGTGCTTTATAGAGTCACCGGTAATATCTTCGATTCACCTATCCATAACTCTTGTAACTTCCCACTTTGTGTACGATGCTCGTTTGACGAGAAAGGACCTAGTTTTGGCCTTTCTAGAAAATTACGTGCGTACCCGCATGCAAGAAAGGCGAGTAATTGTGGCGTAGGGGAATCGAAGTAGCCTCATCGTGAAATTTTTCGTTTCTTAATTGCTTTATCTTTTTTTTTTTTTTTTTAAGGACCAATCTCTTCGGTAACTTAAAGTTGCCATAATTATTTCTAGCTCTTTTTTCTTATTCATTTACGGAGTGTGATATACAGTTCACTCGATGGCAAAGTTTCTTCTTCCTTCTTCCTTCTTCTTCTGACTTCCCGGAAAAAAAAATTGTTCTTTTCGCTTTTTACTCGTCTCTTCCGCAAGGATTGTTACTGCGCTACTCCGCGGCAAACTCGTCGGTCCGGTAACAAGGTTTATTTCATTGAATCGAGGTGAAGTAAATTCGTTTCCTTTTCTTTTTCTTTTTTTTTTTTCTTTCGGTAATTACAGCGAGAAACAGGGTCAGAAAGGTTATCTTCTTTTACTTGTAATTTCTCCTCTTAGGTCACCCGTTTTACGAGACCTTTTAGTCGATTACGAATCTAGTTACGGAGTGGCAACCTCTGATAAAATAACAACAATTCGTCTGCTTTCTATTCCGCGGTGATAGGTAGCTATATACCGTACGCGTATAAAGTATTAACTTCGTGGTGCAGTCGTCGCGTGACGAAGATATCGGCATAGAAAGAAAGCTTCTTGCAAAAGGGTTAATCATTATTACGTGGTTTTTTTTTTTTTCTTTTTTTTTTATTCCGTTATTTTTTTTTTCTTACTCGAATATCTTTGCCGAGAATACGGATGCTATACGTTATTTCACATACAGTAATAACGTTGATTATTACGGAATCGGAAAAAATAGAAAGAAAAAAATTCAACATTTTCATTTTACTTTGCGTATAAATTTTCATTATACGTATACCGTGTGCATGATTTAAAATGAATTTTGTGGGCATTGAATGCGATGGTTTTTACGTACGGAATGGTGAAGTACGTCGTATGTATGTTATGTAATTTTTTACACGCAATTTGATATTTATTAAGTTATTTTACGTATACGCGTAACAAGGGGAGAATACATGATGGTAAGTGGATACCTTAATTACGTTGAGAGTTCATAAAGGAAACGGAAGAAAGCCTTTTGTTTGTAGAAATATTTATAATTTGTGTATTACTGTACGTGTGTACATGTTATATATACGAATAGGAAATGGGAGGAAATTATGAAACGAATTATTACGTCTTGTACGTGTACATTATATGCGATTCTATAAACAAAGTCTTAATTCGTGAAACAAATCGACGCGTGTAGAATAACTTAAAAATTAGGAAAATGAATGAAGAACTATAATAATACCGATGCGCTCTGTTAAAATAACATTATCGTACATTCTTACAACTACATAATATGTATATTATTCGCTTAGAACTATGTGCATTGCTACGCTTGATTGATTGTCATTGTCTTTTTATTTTTTTTATCGCTTTTTTTTCCTATCTTTTCTTTCAAACATTCTCTTTTCGCGTGCTACGGCGAATGAAATGATGAGAGACACGTTCAGTTACATGATGTATCGAAGGTATTTGAAAATGAATTATATTTTCTCCTCGTCCGTGCGCGAGTACGAGGTATACGTGAATTTTCTTCGTCAGACGCTTCGAATAGAAATACCGATAACTGCAGTCAACGAGGAATATACATACGCTCAGCCGAAGAGCCCCGTACGCGCAAACCACATTCCGAAAGATCGTAAAATCTAACGATTATTGACAATGAAATAATTGATCGAATTATTATATGAAAGTGGTCCGGTACACGGTGCAGACGTTACCCGCCCGGCGAATGAGTTTAAAAGCACGCGCGCACTACAATACGCGGTATGCGGGAGTGAAAGGATATTTTGACGCCTACCACGGGCTGTCTTCATCGTTCCTTTCATCTCTTATCTTTCGTTCTTTCTATCGCCTGTTATTCAATTGGAACGAAAATCCATTGGACAGTTCGAAGGAGCCACCGATGTTTCGAATACTTTTTTCTATCTCTCGTTCTTTCCTTCGTTACAGTTGCACCTTGCGCGCGAAATAATTTGTTCGATGAAATACAATGGTCGATCAATTCTTGGTGGTCGGTCAGCTTATCGATAATGAAATAAAATTAAATTACTACGATCATAGGCTCCGAGGATTCATTCGACCTCGGTACCTGTACGTCAGTTCGGTGAAAAGATCCTCTTCTATGTCGTTACGAAATTCGATAGTGCCGGGTTGCAGTTTTCCTCGGTCATGATTTTCGGTTCGTTAGCGAACAAGGTTCTCGTCGCATCGGCGCACACCGTTATCCTGTAAAAATAATATAAATGGTAATCGGTGCGCCGTTGTGCGAACAAAACGAGTTCAAAGATGGTAAAATTGTTCGTTTTTTTTCAGTACCCGTGACTCGACTCCAGACCGTCGACTACCACCGAGTCGACGTACACCCTCGGTCTCGTGATCAGTCGCCAGGTGAGAGGATTCAAGGTCGTGTGATATTGCCAGGTTACCTCCGCCGCCGTCGGTTTTCCAACAATTTCACCCGGTACGACCATCGTGTGAGTACTTCCCGGTTCGTAATATCTCGAGTGTTCGCTGAACGGCATAGGCGCGATCTGCGTCTTGTGACTTCCGACGACACGGATCATGAAGACACCGACCTCACCGCCGTGGCTTATGCTCTCCGCCGTCTCCGAGATTTTTATCTTCACGCGATAGTGACCTCCTGTTAATTTCGAAACCCCACCCCACCCCACCGTGTCAGTCATCATTGACGCTCTCAATCATCCAACGATTGATCTACCGATCGATACTCACTGCAGTAGGGAAAGCTATGTCCGGTCATCAGGTAAGTCGACGCGTGGTGATTTCCCGGCTGTGCGTCTATACCGAATCGCGGACAATACTGATTCACGCAATCGAAACAATGACCGGCTTTGAATCTCTCCCATGAAGAACAGGGGACGGCGAGGAACGGGCAGACCGTGTTTATACTCTCCATGAAATACTCGTAGCTCCTGATATGGTTGCATCCTAGGAATCTTCTGATGCCTGAGGTACCGTGTGAACCAAAAAAATCGATCATTTCATCGTCCGGAAGAAACGAGCGAAAGGCGACGAAATTTTCGTTCGGAGTAAAAAAACAATTTTTACCGCGGATCACGCTTCCTCGCTCGTGCGTTATGGAGTTGAGGACGCCCTCGTTGCATCCTGGCTGATCGCGACCCCCGTTAGGATAAAAATCGATGTCGGCAACCGGCTGAGTGATCCCGAGACCCCCGCTGATGAAGGGACTGCTGTCGGTGTGGATCGCCGTTACGAAGGTGGCGTCGGTCGGATCGAGACGAACCATCGGCGAGGTGTTGCTGAAGTGCGGTTCCGCCGGATCGAGGCCTAAGGATGAAAATAATATTTTTAAACGTCGGAGGAACAAGTTTTCGCAACCCGATACAGCGGCGGAGAGGCGTAACGCGATCCAGTTCAAGCGGCGGAGAACGTCGGCCGATCGGAGGCGCGTAACTTTGTCTCTGAAATTACGTGACAAACATGCGATCGCGGTGAGAAATTTTAATCCCCCCGCGTACGGCGGCAGCCCCCCCCTCCCTCGGGCGTATAATTTCGGTGTTTTCGTCGTTACGCAACTCGTAATAAAACGTTGCCCGACCGGACGGACAACCTCTGCTCGCTTCGCGGTCACGAAAGTTGTTCGCGCGACGGCGAACGGTGTGTTTACACTTCCGAGAAAGAGTCCCGCGGATCCTTTCCGACTTAACGCGTGTTACAGACACCGAACGGCCCCACCGGTAGCGCGGTGTAACGCTAACCGATACCTGCGACGCCACGTCGTAACCGTACGGTATACGCTCCGTGGAACCGTGCCAAAATACGACAAACTTTATAATGTCCAACTTCCAGGCATCCCGCAACGACCTACATATGGTATAGTATATGTGTATGTGTGTATAAACATGGGCCACGACACCGACACCGTCGACATTACGTTCAACACCGTAACAACGACGCGTTCTCTTTTGCACTTTCCCGTATAACCGTGAGTATAGATATATTATATACACTGTGAATATATGCGAGTTTCATTTTTCCGCATTTCGAAATTGTCCCTATATACCGGAAAGAATCTCGGGAGACCGAAGCGACGCATCTTCGCCTCGTGGTATATGCTTTTAAATTTGGTGGTAAACACATTCGAAGAAATTTTTTAACTATAATATCCGCGGATGATGTAATATACACCTTTACCAGCTTTATTCGAACTTATGAATAATTTCGATTGCGTATGGTATACGTAAAAAACGAATTTATATTCTCTTCCTGATCTCCCGCGGGAATCTTCGAACGAAAACCGCGTGCAATCGAGTCACCGCGATACCTTCACACGTCCCGATCTGAAATACGAAAATTAGCGGGGCGTCCTCCAGGCTGCGCTCGGTCTTCGGCTGACAATGAGCGAGGCAACGAGGAGGATAAGGTCCAAGCCACCGTCGTCCTTGAAGTTGAAAACCTCGCCCGCTACTTCCTGGTAAGACCTGTTTTCTTACTACGCTTGTTTACCGTTGTCTCGTCTCCGGGCGGGGCTCGACCCGCCCCTAAAACTGGTCCTCGACGCCCTCGACGCCTTCGGATCACTCTGGAGGTCTCCCGCATTCGTTGGAGGGTTAAGTCGTTTCGACTTTACGCCGAACCTTTTCCCTCCCCCTCCCCCTGCTTCCTAATTACCTTCGACCCGCCGAACCCGTCAAAAAACCTTCCTCTGCGGAGCTGCTGTCCTGGTCTTTCTCGATCCAATCGATAGACTGCGAGACCGCTACGTCAGAGACGAACGAACCCCTGGCGACCCCCAACCACCCCCCACCCTCGTTACGCTCGACTCCTTCGGGGGCGATATAGACCGAAATATTCGCCCCTCGCGAAACCGAGTCCTCCGTGTATTATCCCCCCCGAACAATTCGTACGGACGATCGCGAAAACGGATCTACTCACCGGTTATCCTGCCGAGGGTGATGCTGTACTGGACTCTGAGGTTGTAACCGACGTATCCGGCCGTGTGGGCGCCCAGACTGTGGCCAATTATGTGAAATTTGCCGGCTGAAAAACCACCGACGTTCACTATTTGGGCAGCGAGACGGGCGGTCATCGCACCAACGATTCTAGTGTTCGCCACCGCCTGGGTGTAAGGAGGACCCGCTCCCGCCAACCAGTTCACCACCAACACGTTGCAGTCCTCCCGTATCAGTAGTTCGTTCATCATTCTCTGCGAGGGACATGGAAACGTGGCAGCTAAATTACTACGAAACGTTACCGAGGTTCTCATCGCCTCTGTTGTTCTTTACTTCGCTGTAACCGAAGGCAATTGTCGTTACTCACGGTCACCCATGTCTTGTCCCCGTTTTCCAGGTAGCCGTGAATTATGAAGTATATCGTGGCATCCGGTCGAAAATGAGCGTCTCTAATGGTATCAACGTCATCGATTCTGAGGTCCTCCGGATCTTGCGTGGTACTGCGGGTGTAGAGTTGATACCTTGGACTTATTTTGTCGGGTCGCATGGGAAAAAGGACCACCGGTCTATTTTCACCCTGCCATGGTTCTCCTTTGTAGAAACAACCGAACGGCTGGTAACACCGCCACATGTCCCATTCTACACGCAGAGTGTACGGAAATTCGAAATCGTCAATATAAGTGAGCATTGATATTTTCTAATTTCTATTTGGGTTTTTTTTTTCTTTTATTATTCTTTCTGTGTTTTTTTTCGTTACGGCCACGCGCACGTGCCGATGCACTGTACGGTTTAACGCGGGTATCGAACGCGGCGATGTCGCGACGGTAATCGACGGTAAAATTGCACGATCAATTAGTGCGAATCGATGAAATATTTCGCGCTATTATCAACCGACAACGTAATTATCTGCAAACGATTTTCGAGCGTAGCACGTGTCGATTCGTCATCCGCTCGCATATATATATACATATATAGGTATATCGGAGGAGAATAAAAATATACGACTGCAGCAGAGTCGTGCATTCCGTACACGTGCGGTATACCGACCGTTGTCCGTTTTCTAGGAATAGAAAAATTTCGTTCGCTCGAAGAATTTTCCAAAAGTTACGCCGCCAACTTGCTATAGATTTCTTAAAGGTTATCGCAGCGATAACGCCGCTTCGTCCTATTAGCCTTAGCAGTATTAAGTTATGCGTGTATCTGAACTATATACCGCTCGGTGTTGTTTCTCTCGTTCGAGATTATTATACATCGTGCATACATCGCACGTATTTTTTTCATTTGTTCTCAAACGTTTTTTTTTCATTCGATATAATTTTTAGAGGATAGAATTATAATCTTGAAGGAAAAGAAAAAAAAATATAAATATAACAATTCGCTGGAATTTGACGTTACGTATTTGAAAGTTTCCGACTTACCGTCCGCAAATTCGAATCTGTTGTTTCGTTCTTCGGGTGATAATGTCGTTGTTGTAATTCCATTAGCTTGTGAACCGACGGAATTTGGGGAATCCGTACCGTTAGGGAGGGTCGCCATCAGATTGGCGGTAAACATGAACATCCGCAATGTGTCGTTCAGAAACATGTTTGGTTATATCTATTTATTTATTTAACGAGTATTGTTTTCTGGATAATACAGTTTTGTCGAAATATTTTATTTTACAAATTTCTTAAACTTGTCGCACATTATCGCGTTATCGTTAATCACAATTCAACTCACACATCGTATTCGGGAAGCGTTCGGAGTTGCTAATTGTATTCGTTTACGGCTATCGATTTGGAAACTATCGAGGTGTACGATACAGTTGCGACGAATAAATTGAGGGAAAATACTATAGAAATTGGTTTTGGAATCGGTTCACATTTTCACATCCAACGCGCACGATTCGTTTCATTTATACCTACGCGAACGTGAAAACGAAAAAAATTACTTTTGCAATTCCGTTGTTCACTTGTGTTCGAAAAATTAATACCTCTGACGATATACGTGCACAAGACGACCGGTTTTTCGAAGAGCTTTTTAGTGACTGATCTTCACTTCGTCTGCCGGTCCGTCTACCTCCCCTCTTTAAGTCCCTCGGCACTACTCCCTCTACCCTCCCCATTTTCTGTAAACTTTAAAAATTGATTGACGCACGAAAGATAACGTTGATGTTGTATGCGCGCATTTATGCTCGCTCAGATTGTGTATTCGAGATTTCCAATTAATTATAATGACCGTCGGCCGATGTATAATTGGTAACAAGTGTTTTCCTCTTATTATTATTCTTCTTCTACCGCTACACCATCGGCATAGAATTATTCTAGGAATTCGATAAAAATGTATGTTCCACACGTTTCCCACGAGCACGTGCGCATCGCCGATCTATACAGCTTTGTTGACGCGTACACCAGTCGAGAATATTGACGTATTGTATTGGCGATCGATTGATTATCGCGTAGGCGTGGTCAGAACAACGTAGAACGTTGCGGGGTAGCCGTTGCGTCGTTCGAAGCGAAGGATTCTGCTAATGGGGAAAATCAATCAATCGTCATCGAAGTTTCCCATCGAGTAGGTCGATCCCGATTGGTTCGGTCGGTCGATCTCCTGGTTCAGCGGACGGTATCCGACCCTTGAATTTGAACCGAGAACCCCCACCGCGAATAGATAAGCTACGATATGCGAGGAGAGCTGCAGCCGCTGCACAAGGCTCAACGCAGCGGTTGATGAGGTCCGTTAAGATTGACGAGCGGAGCGGAGTCGTGGACGAGCGGCAGATGCCGATGTCTCGTCGTCGTATAACAATTTATTAGTTTCATTGAAAGGCGGCGGCAGATGTGCGACGAGACCCGAAGAACGTTGGAGACTGTAACGTCGTTCGGTGTCGTTAGAACCGCGTGCCGCCAAAGGATGCCGCGCGCCTTTCGACGACCAAAAAATTAACGCTCCGAGCTTACGTACAAGTGTATACGTGCGTGTGAGTCGTCGGTGTTTCACGCTATGCGGAGAATTCACGCCGATGCAAAAAGCCCCTTTTCCCTTGAACCCCTTCAACGGTTATTACTGGTCGTATGCCATTACATTGCCGTCGCGGTTTTCTTTTCTTCTTCAATTTCGTTCCGCTTCTAACCCGCGACACTGTGAGTAGAAAAATGATCAACGAGACTGAAGTGCGAAACAATTTTCGAAAATTCAACCGGAGATATTCCTTCGATTATTAATCTAAATATTTTCATAAGTCTCTCGAGAATCGAGAGAGTCTTTTCTTCAGGACGACCAACGGGAAGTCGTTCGAAATCGACCACGCCACATGACGACTTGTCTACACTCGACGAAATTCGATGCTCCACAGATGTCCGCTTCCTCCTTTTTTTTTCCTTTGAAGGAAAGAAAAGAAAAAAAAAAAACCATCCTCCCACATTTCGGTATTTATTTATGCTGAGACGAGTCGTCTCGAGTTCGAGAAAAATCTTCAATTTGAGAAGATTCGACGAAAGCCTCTGTACCAATATTTATCAACGTATTTGTTTTCCAGTCCGCCGCTCATCTCACGATTCACATACCTCCGCTACGAAAGGGGGGGGGGGGACTTTCCAAGGGCGGGTTGGTCCGCTCCACCCATGCAGCGAGCCTCTCCATTCATCGCACACGCAATGCGGGGTGGGTAGACGGGATATCGATCGGTCGGAGGTTCATCGCGCATAGTGGCGAGATTTCTGAATGGAACACAGTTCCCCATCTCTCTTCCCCCTTTTCCTCCTCTCCCCCCCTTCGCTTCGGGCAGCATCCCTGTACCAGAAATCGACGATGGGGTGGTCTCTCGTTGCGCGAGACATCCTCCACCGTTTTCATATTACCCGAGTAGTTTGCAACCCCTGTGATATTTCTAAAATTCGCCAAGGGATGATGTTCGCGAATTTCGCGATGGGCGTTCACCGCCCGTACGTCGGGTGGGAGATGACGTTAGTACTCCCGGGGGGATGAAAATGGGAATGTGCGTAGAATTCGCTCTCAGAACTCCTTGGAGATCCTGTCTACTTGGTGTTTCGGTTATAGTTGTGTTGTTTTGCGGTTAGAACTAACGTTAGATACGCGCGTGGAACGAAGGAGTGTGCGAACGCTTTATAATCACGTGTCCCCGTACAGTTGCATCTCTGCAATACTCTCGGCTATGGTACAACGTCATTCCACGCAAGCGCTGTTCCCCCATGCCTTGCGTTGCGAGAAACTGCGCTCCGCGTGTCCCCTCGGATCTAACGTCTGCAGACTCCTCGAGTGGCGCGTGGTGTAACGTGTGCGTATCATAGGTCCGGATTCACACTCGGAAAGACGCAGAGGGATGGCGAATGGTGCGAATGACCGAACAAAGGGCTTTTAGGGCCTCTCGTAACGCTCCTCAACTTCCTTGATCTCCTGCTACGCGGCCCTATCAAAACCCCATTCATTTACATGCGTGCCAGAGGTGCGTACGAACAACCCTCGCCGCGGTGTAAGTGCCCCAGCCGACGCCCCGAACTCCCGTTTCCGTTTGCCAGGGGGTTGGGAACGGGGCGAAGATCCCTCGGGAGGGGAAAATAAACTTCGACCTCCCTTCGAAAGGGGGGAGTCGGTTGCCATGGCAGTCGAACGATATGTACACCCTCCGCGTGTACCGTTCTAGGTTCAATATATCTATGGCTCTAGGTACTTATAACAACAGGATATTTTGTTCGGGGGAAGAATTGGAGGAGGCGAATATGTTGAGGACGTAGCTGCCGACGTAATCTAACTGCAATCTCCGCTCGCGTATTGGCTTTACGGAGCTCGAGAGCTTCGGAGGTGCAGGTTTTCCATCGTACTCCTCGAAAATGGGAGTATCTGTGATACGCGCTGCAATAATAACAAAGGGTAATTGTCGAGGGCAGGCATAGATATATGATCTCGTATGGAGCGGTAAGACGTGGGCGGCGCCAAAGGTCTCCGTAAACCCCCGCTCGTTTATGGGTTCCTGGTTTATAAGCTGACACGTGCTCGTCTGACCTTAACTCTTTCACCGGATTCATCGCTTGGCGCGGCTGAACGGTTTTTTAGTTGAGTAGAGCGTCAGGGAAACTGACAGTGAGTTTACAATTCGTACGGGATTGCGATATCCGCACACAATATCGACGTCTTCCGCAAAACGTGGTAACGTTCGAAATTCGGTGACAGTTGTTCAGCGAGTTTTTCGATTCCCGCGAACACCGCGTGTCCCTCTTGTACCGCAACGTTCGTCGTACGTACCTACATACGATCCGCGTTTACGTTCCAAGTTTACGCGAAATCTCTTGTACAAAGGAAACTCAACTTTTTTAACAGGAGATTATGAACGTCAGGCTGAACAACGCCGAATGTACGGTTATACTACCGTCGAATCGAACGACCGACCGACCGACTCACACCGGTAGGGCTACCGAGAATCCCACTTCGAACCGTCGCGCTCTGTTGGTCGAACGGCGACGCGATCGTCGAAGTTCAGCGAAACGAAAAATACGTCGCATTTTCTCGTGCTCACCTCGATTTGACGAAGGTAACTCACAATTAGCGGAATATTAGCGGAGAGCCTGTCTCGTCTCTCGTGCTGTTCACTCGATGACATTTGAAGCCGATCGCCGGATCGGAATCTATCAGCTCTGCGATTGGACATGTTTTTTCAAGAACGTATGCGGGAAAAAAAGATATCGTCGTTTCGTCGTTGCCGGTAGAATTGTCGCGAAATTTTCCGCAATTGAGATTGTCCGCGCGAAATTCGAGGTACGAGAGATATTTTTTCGACGCCGATCTGCGGGGTCTGAATTATTTGCGAAACATTACTCACGCTATGCGCGGTGTCCCTACACCAGTTTCGTCTCATACGAACACGTAGGTACGGACGATTATAATTTGAACTCTCGCAGAAAGTTATTCGCAGATATATAATATGGAGCGTTGCGCCTGCGGCCAGAGATTTTGAAATCGCCGTTGCTACGGCAGATATTGCCGGTAAAAAACGTATAATGTTCGGACGGTAATAATAACGCTCGTCAGTTGTGCCGGTGCCTAGTGAAACTTCGTTGCGCCATTGGCCTCGATAGGGCCGTGACGACAAACGCGGCAGCGGCAACGGTAGTAGGCATAATACTGATGCAACAACAAACACGGTTCCTCGGGTCCGACTAAAACGAATAGTCCCTAAAATACTAACGGGCATTTCTACGTCCCTGTGACTTAGGCCCTTCAACCGAAATCCCTGAGGACAAACGTGGCGCCGTCACCGGGCTACCGGAGTTGAAAGAAAAAAAGAGATAATGCGATAAAAACGATCGATCGATTGATCGTTGAGTTTATGCACGGGGTACGAAACACGTGTTCGCAACGGCGTTCCTTCGAGATTAGGGATCGCGTGTTTCGTAAAAGGGAAATGGCTCGGTGACGGGGACCGGGAGATTATGTCGAGTTGCTGGTTTCTGTATAGGTATATACGTAATACGATACGCGTCCGTACCGATTCAAGAGTCTCTTCGTCGCAGTCGATGGTATGGATACACGCGGGTGAGAAACCTTCACCTGAATTTCCGGTCACCGCAACGAAACGGGAAATAATATATACGTAATAAAATGATGTTAAGGAGAAGAAAAAAACTTGTTAAAGTAGGTGAAGGGAGCGGCAAGTAGAACGGACGAAGAGGCCGTCGAACGCGCTTACCTTACGCACCTATTATAATATATAAACGAAAACTGGAAACGGAACAAAAGGTTAAAGACGATGGAACCATCTGCTCGCAATAAGCCTCGAATCCCACGACCCGAATGAGGGAAACAACGACTCATCCCCGTTTCGCGTCCGTTCCGGCCACTCCGTTCGAATCGACCCGCTCCGTTGTCGAAAGACGAAAAGGGCAGGGATTAGTTTTTCCTCTTTCCTTCTTTTTTTTGCCTCTGACGTCGCGTAGGTAAGGGCTTGACGCGAACGCCCCGGGATTGAAGCGGTAAAATATTAGTATGAAAAATTGAAGCGATACCGGGTTCATAAGTTCCTGTTGAAAATTGTCACTCGTTTGACTTTCACTTCTCCTGGATGTGCCCTAAGCTAGGTTTTAAGTTTTTAACTCGCGCAAAGGTATAGGGCTAGTAGATCCACAGCGATATCTCTCCGGCGGGTCTTGACAATTTACGAGGCAATTTCGTCGTAGGTGATTTCGTTCGGCGCGTAGGTCGTACTAACGACGTAGAGACGACCGAACCTTGGCGCTTGGATTGACCATAAATCTTGACGCGGCGATATCCCATGCAGCATATATCTCCGTTTCGGAGTCCCTTGAAGGGCTCGGTTAGAACCACGACGCTGCTTCTCCGGTCTCATGATACCCTGGTAAAAGTGCGTAGGCGTATGCCCTTAAGGGTTAAACCGTACCCTGGAGCGGTGCAACTTTTGCGAACACCATCGAACCTGCGTGTACAGTTACGTTGCACGTTTGTCGGCGCGTTCTTCGAAAGTAGTAGTGGTAGTAGCAGTACTTTTCTACGTTCGTCGTCGTATTCGTGAGCGTCGTGTGTAGCGTGTACGAGTAGTTGTATACATTGTATAATAATGCCGGGAACTTTACCGTCATGGCGATATAACCGACGTTCCGAGCTCCCTCGTGGTTCATGGATTCCTGTTTTAGTTGTTTATCTTTAACCCGCGACTCGCAGTCGGCATGTTTACTACATTTATTTTATGCAAAAGTAATTAGACACTATTAACGATTGCCGTGCGTGCGTGCGCGCCTCGATAGACGGTGTTACGCGAACGAATAACGGTCGCGTTATGAATATTAATTAACATCGGGACGACGGGCACTAGGCGATCATCAAACGGTAGAGTTTTTGGACTCGCTACTACCGGCTGTGTTCTTTCGCGCTATACCCCGCTGCCGAGGCCTGACCGGGGTTCACGGCGTTCACCGCGAGAGCAAATTTAAGCCGGAGAAAATCATATCCGTGATACCCGCTTGGAAAGATATCGATTTTCTCCTCACCTTACGATGGAATTTCACTCAGGAATCCCGCTGCCTCCCACGGACGTTTCCTGACCTCCTGAGCATCGCGAGTCTCCTCAATCGAATGATACAAAAAACCCACCTCCGCGGGTCGTGGAACTCGTTTTATTCATACACTCGTGAACGAACCTTCTTCTTCTTCTTCCTCTTGTTCTTCGCTCGTTTGCGTCGTTTTTTTTTTTTCTTTTTTTTTTTTTTGTTGATAATTTTGATTTTCTTTTCTTGTTTTGTTTTGTTGTTGTTTTTTTTAATCCAACAACGCGTCTGACCAGGGAATCATGCCCGTCTACAAAGTTCGATCGTATAGAAAAAAAGAAAAATTGGAGAAATTTGTACTGCGAGCATACAAATTCCTACCTCGTAACGGGGAAAATACAACAGCGTCGAGGGGTGAGGAGCCGGGGACGAGCGTATCGTCGTCCGACGGAATTGATCATAATGTTCCCTGTGCGGGCCAACTCTACTGTAAATGCGGGGAATAAATTCAATTTGTCGCGCTTCAAGAAAGATAAATAGCGCAGATGTCAACAATACTAGGATAGTATGCGGTGGCAGAAACCATCCGACGAGGTTTCCTCCAGGGTCTCTTTGCTTCTCGGGAACCTGCAGCGTGGCCCCCCCCCCCCCCCCCCCCCCCCCCCCCTCCCCGGACTCCGTCGTAAAGTTACAAGTCTAGCCGATACGCGACGCCCGCACCTCTCTCCGCTCGAGTTGAAATTTCATTGGCGACCCGGTGGAAATATATAATCGTGCCACGGGGGGTGGCGGCGGTACGGTAAAACGCGGTGTGTCGTACAACGGTGGAGAACTTCGAAGAGAGAGAGAGAGAGAGAGAGGCTACTCGAAAGCGGTTACGTATGTTCGAACGGGGTTTAAAGTAGCGATTAGGATGTCATAAGGGAGAAGTAATTTGCGGATACTTAGTGCAAGGATCGAATGACCGCGGTGGAAGTTAGTGAGGAAGTTAGCGCCCCGACGCGATACCGTCAACGAGTTTTATAAAGATCTTTGCTAAAAAAAATTGTAACCGAACTATTTCAGAAGATTGATAAAAATAAAAGGAATCTCGATCGAACGCGACGTTATCGAATAGTCCCCGAGACTCTGGCGGTGCTGTACGAACGATTGAAGAGAGATGTAAAAGAGCGAGACGAGCTGTCTACCGACGTTACGGAGCGCAAGAAGCGAAGTGTGTAACGCGTAAAGTGTAGTAGTAGTACGCCGAGCTTAACAGGCCATCTTTTAAGACGAGAGTAACCCCCAAGAAAGTAGAGGACAATGGAGTAACTCCTCCTCGTCACAGGGAAATATGAGCGACGCGAAACTCGAATCTCTCAAAGAAAATCGAACGAACCACCCTGTCCGCTTATTCTTCCTTCCACTTCTTCCCCTCGTTCTCGCTCAACGAGTCTCTCGGTAAGAGGAGACGGAGGGTACAGCTGCGCCTGTGTTACCTGTACCGCCCGTTTCGAAGGAGATCCGAACGACACCGTCGAAAGGACGAGGATTACGCCCGAAATTATAATGAAGGAAGAGAAGAATTGTGGGGTGATGTAACAGGGGACCATATTTGGTCAGTAGCCTGGTACGCGATTTCGTCGCTCCTAATATCGTTCGAATTACGATGCCTCACGCGACAAACGATTATCCTCGTTTTCGCGTACCCTTCGAAACGGACGAAATTTTCAGAAAGTCCAACTCTCGCGTTTGCTTCGCTTTGTCGCGACACGTTGTAACTATACACGCTTTCTTCCTTCCCCGTTGAATTCGTAACCACTTTACCCCAATACGACGAGGACGAGGTAACGTCGTTTGCGGGTAACGCGTGAACAGATCTGAATAAAAGGAACGCGGTGACACAAATCAGGGAGTTATGAGAAGGTGGAGGAGAAACTCTGGCCCCGGTTCGACACCCTCGAATAATTTTGCGGCCTCTCGGCTCCGCGCCGTTCCCGGGCATACGATGTGTATACGTATATAACGTAGTGTAATTGCAGTCCTGCGGCAGCCGAGTGGGCGGGGACCGGAGGGAACTCCGCTGACTACGAGGGAAACGACGTCGATTCGCAATACGCACGGAGGACCTCGGAGGAGTGCCCGCAGCTTTCTACGGTATTCCCCATTCGGATAGCGTTCGAAACTAATGCGAGAAAGGGTTGTGGGCGGTTACGGAACATTCATAGAAACTCTACCAGGAATTCAGGGTACGAAAGAGGTCAATCGGCATTCGCTCCCTCGATGCGACTGCTCATCCGACACTGTATATTTCGGAGTGGTCGTTGTTGTATCGACCCTCGCCAAATTCCACGACGCTCGCTTATACCTACCCTCTTTCTCCTCCATTTT
Source organism: Athalia rosae (assembly GCF_917208135.1). Classification (NCBI taxonomy): domain Eukaryota; kingdom Metazoa; phylum Arthropoda; class Insecta; order Hymenoptera; family Athaliidae; genus Athalia; species Athalia rosae. The sequence continues at coordinate 11,795,190 of NC_064026.1, forward strand.
CGCTCGGCTTATCCGAATGCACATCATTCGTGGCCTCGGTCCATTCGCGCCGAGCTAAGTCTGATTTTTATTTCGCATTACTGCAGAAATTAATGTAGTTAATTTTATTATCCAGGGTTACAATGAATTTCCGTACAAGCGCCGAATTTCTTCGTCATTAGGGAAAGTATTCCGCCTATAGCTTCAGATGGTAAAATACCTGAAATGAGAAATTTGATTCCCTCTGAATTTTCGCGGAAAACGGAACTCACGTAAAATCGTTCGTCCGCACGTCCCAATCTCGAAGGTTATACGCTACGAACTTTTCTACCGACCCCCTCGCCGTCTATGGGACCCTAGCGTGTTTCTCATATTTCCTTTGTTCTCGTTTAATAGCCTCCATCGCATCCGCGATAATGTATATCGTGCCAGATGATCGTTTTGTCTTTTGCCTGGTTTGTTTTAACGGACAGAAATGACGGTATACCTCCGCGTATCGCGAGAGTGAAATAAATTGAACGGGAGTTGAAAAGGTACGTTAGGAGAACAGAAGGAAGTGCGGTGAACCTCGTTGAAATCGTCGTACGCCCGGATGCGGAGGTGGAAAATCCGCGTCACTGTACATTCACATGGGTTACAAGCAAACGTACGTACGTGTATCATACCTCGTACAACCCATGTACATACCTACCTACCTACCTACCTACCCAACGTACGAACGGGTCCCAGCCGCCTGCGCAATGTTACAATGGCGTGGCTGAGTTATTCCTCCCATACGGTTTACGGTTGTGTCTCGTATTCACCCCTATGAGCTCATGTTCACTTGGTCAAAATGCGTGGGCGTTTACCCAAAACTGCGGTGTTCCGTAGAACTTCGAACTACACACCCCCGAAGGTGGAAAACGTGTAATTCAATGTCCCTGCACGGATTATTCGTAACACGATATGTAACGCGGTTATATAGAATCGAGCAGCAACCACCTTCGATACTTTCCAGCCTATTTTTACGGCCGAGAAATTCGTGGGATTCCGGCGTACGTTTGCGGGCGATCGTCGTGTTTCATCGGAGATGTAGATTCGATTTGGATGTTTCTGACTCTTATAACTCGATCGGCGTAATTCGATTGTATGACATTATTTCAGATTGATTGGGGGGCGGAGAGATGGTCGCACGCGCGTCACCGCACATTCAACGATTTTCAATCGAACGACTATACCGCTCGTTTACTTTCCGATATCGTGAGGAGGAATCTACGACCTTCCTGTGACCTTTTCGGTACCAGGAAATCATAGCGACACATTTACCTCGCCGTTGTATCGACGACGGAATAATTTCGGTTCTTTTTTACACACGCGCACACACGCACACACATACATATATCTAAATATGTGTGTGCACTTTTTTTTATCCCTCTTACCGATGACGCGAAATTCTTGTTGGGTGTTTCCAATCAATCGGCTCCTTCCGCTTCTACCAGAGCAACAGAAACGGCCCGGGAAAACCGAACGCCTCTGTCGCATTCCCGGGTATTTTTGGAAAACCAATACTCGATGGTATTTCACAGCTATATAGCTACCACCTAGCCGCTAGGCTACCACCAGCTCGCGTCGTTCGCCCGTCGCGGCTCAATACGTTCGCGCTGTGCTTGGCGTGAAACGAAAAATGAGAGAAAAAGAGACGGCGAGAGAAAATCAGAGAGAGAGGGTATCGATTCGAAAGCTCGGCTGGTGCCGGGTGGGCCGCCCTCGGTCGTCGTATACACGGATATGTTCGTTCGTGTATTATTATTATCCGATACGTAACAAGGTGGGTTTTGTACGTGGTCGTGGTTACACGCCATGAGGGGAATGCGTGAGGAATCCTCGTGGCGCGGTGGAACGATGTCGTCGCGACGAGATGGAAACTAACGAATAGCTGGAAAGCTTGCGGTCATGACGTCTATATCCGAATCACCTCGGAACGTATGAAGATATCCGGGGTGTGTGGTGCGTGCCGGACGTGTGACGTCTGAGGAAAGGGTTATGCGCTCAAGTGCTCCGGGCCACACATTACTACCAGGATATTATAAGACTGCAGGAGTCGTTCTGATATTCGGTTGTATGGATACACCGTACGTATATAGATATATACGTGAGTATTATATTCGTCGAGAAACCATCATAATCCGGCGGTGCGGTTCGACGTCTGACAATTAGGGGGGTTTATTTGTGTACTCCCGTATAGATTCGTAACGGTCGTATATATACAACGAACGGAGAGACTTTGTTCCGCGCCGTAGGTTTTTTCTTTTCTCTCTACTTTTCGGATTCCACTTGAGAGAAATTTTTTTTTTTATTTTTTTATTTTTTTCAAAAAGCTCATTCAACGAGAGGTGAATTTCTAACGGTTAAAAGCCACACCACGTAGTTGTCAGCTGTCCGAGCACATGTCAGATTGACGGCGTCATAACACGGCTTTGTATCAGGGACGCAAGAGTACGGGGAAGCTGGTTCGGCAATAATCGCCCGAAGAGAGAGCTTCAAATTCCAATCAGCCCGATAATTGGGAGGGCTATCGGCAGTCTATCGGTTTGATCCCTCGCTGCCAGGCTAACAGGAACGGTTAACTGGTAGCCAAAATTCGTACCTTTCCCTGCACTGACGTAGCACCCACCACCACCACCGTCACCACCACCACCGCCGCCGCCGCCTCCTCATCATCTCAAGCGTAGTCAAGGTTTCACTTCGATTGGGCTTTCGAAATACCGAACGATTAATTCGAATATTTGGAGCTGAAATTTCGCGGTATGTTTCATGTACCTGTATTTTTTATTCGTCTCGAAATAGACGCCCGTCGCGTTTACGAAGGTTCCTCGATTATTGTACGTACCTAGGCGGCGATTCGGCTGCACGGATCGAACACGTTACGCGATCAGCGATTGACCGAACTGGAACGGCTGCTGTGCGGGGAATCTTCGTTGACAGGTACGCACCCCGTTTTCTCGTATAATTCAATCGAGAGTCACTCATCGAGAAGGGTTGAATAAAATATATTCACATATTCTGACCAGGGGGGCATTAAATACAAGGAGGTATTTTTCTCCGGGCAATTTCTCGCTCGTTCGTTCTACGACGCGACCGTGACGGTTGGTTGGTAAAAGCGTCTGGCCTTCTGCGTTGTAGCTGCTGGACTCTGGCTTTCGATACGTTGCCTCGGGAATTTCCGAGGCACCTCGATTTCGACCTTTTTCGTTCTTTTTAAGACCGAATATACGCGGAGCGACGAGACGCGGTTATCGAGGTTTTTTTCTAACCACTGGTAAAGGGTTGAGAGAAAGGGTTTACTCGACGGGAATCCACCCACGCTTTTTCACCAGGATAACATCCCGGCGAAGAAGCATTTTGAACGCGGCAGGCGCGACCTTTCCCTCAAGATTTGTACCGGAGTCGTCTCTCTTGTTGAGAGATGAAAAAAAAGAAATAAAAAATAATAATACAAATAGGTACACGGGTTCGCAGAGGCCTTGGACTCCTATGGCGACCCAATAGTATCGCTCTTTACCATTCGGCTTCATGAGCGACCGTTGTACGGTTCGGACTTATATTTATTTATCTTCATGTATATACTTGACCCTATTTTTCGTCATTTCTTTTCCTCGTTATCGCGATAATTACGTTCCGAAGAATTATATGGAACCCCAGAATCTCCTCGAATTAAACAAGCCGAGAAAGAGGATAACGTTTCGCAGCAATAAAGTTATTAATAAACGCACAAAAAACAAAAAAAAAAAATTATATATTCGAAATTGTTTTCAAACACAAGATAACGGTGTAAAAGTGTTCATACATCCCGGATTGCATATGTAATTATATTTATAATATATATATATATATACGTAACGCTTATAAGCGCGCAATATGGAATAGTGATTACAGTGCACATAAATAATTAACATTTGTAATTATTTCAATCATTCGAAAACAAGATGTTGACGGGCGTGACGCGGCGTGTATATCAAATCTATTTTCATAAGCATCCCGTAACGGAGTTTAAACTTAAAAATTTCATTTTTTTTTATCATAAAACGAGGAGGGAGAGATCGCGTATTTACCAAGGTGCTTACGAAGCTGCATCGGCAGTACGCGGTACTCAGGGAAGGAAGGGATTAAGGGCATTTACTTATTCAAGGCTCGTTTGTGAAACCTCCTCGTCGACGATGCATCCCTGATAATTGTCACCCACTCAGTAATTAATATTCATATATGCGTATGATCTAACGGGGCGGGGGGTTTATATCGCGTGTACTCTCATATATATACGTGTTGATACGAGCGGTACGATCGTTTCGAATACAACGAATACGGCTACGCTGTTGTGTAGTTTTAACGTAACGTTACGTCAGGTGTGTAAAACTTAGCGGCGAACGGCTATACGTATATACCGTACACCGATAGAATCCGAGAGGGTCAAGAGAGCCACAGGGTTTTTCGAACCCTTTCAACCCAGATAGGGCACGACGGTACCAGGAGCGCAGAAACTAAACGAGGACGATTATTGGGTGACACACAAAAGTGGTAGGGAAGCATAAATCTCTCAAGGATAGCGTATAACCACCGAATAACTCATCCCCTTGAAAACGCCGATTTGTATGTATACCGTGGCGCACAAAATCCCTGTGCTTAATATCTGGAACGAGGCGTTCGCCAAGGCGTGACATAACGCCGATACGCCCTCCTCCACCTGTCCTGATATCCTCGGTGATTCCGCGACGTCGAGTCGAAAGGAGTGTGCAGGGGCGATAAATTCGCTCGTTGAATTCGTCGGACCTGAAACGCATCGATCGATTCGCGCGATACGCGGGACTTGTGTATATGGTGGTTGCGGAGCGTACGACAACGTCATCCCTGTGGTTTCGAGTACAATACAAGAGTAAACAAGAATAGCAGGGCGGCATGAGAGGTGCGGAGATCGTCAGGTGTCGACCGGAATTCAGGGTTGCGAAAATAGGGGTGGACCGAAAGCTCTTCACGGACCACCCGCGGGGTATATGGAAGTTATATAGCCACTGCACAAGGGGCGTTGGGGCGTTTCACTTTCGCGTTACCGACTGTTTGAAATTCGGAGGTTGTCCGTCTTTCGGTATCCACCACTCCCCTTTACTCCACGTTACGACACCTCGATTCGAACGAGCCGTCGGCTCTCTCTCTCTCTGTTTTTCCTTTTTTCTTTTTTTCTTTTTTTGAAAATAAGTTTTTCCATCGGAGAATCGAGACAAAGTCTACGAACGCAGCTGAACTACCCCGCGTATCCCACATCAAGGGGTCCCGTTTCTCCGGCTCTCTCTGTACGAACGACCCCTAAAATCTTTCAGAGGACGCGTCTAAAAATTTGAGGAGATCCTCCAGCCGCATTTCCACGTGAATTTCGCGACTGGACCGACGTAATCGACCGCACGGAAACTGAATATCTCGATCGAAGAGCGAGGCCAACACTCGGTGTGATCACCCGGCAATTCGCGAGTCACGCCGTGTTTTCCATGAATTTTCTATCGACGACACTCGATGCGCTTGAATACAATTTCTTCGATCTAGATACCGTCTAGATATGAAAGTGAAAACGACTTCCAGTCAACGGTAACCTGGTCCACGGACCTCGCTCGCAGTCTGCACCGCCTCCTGGTTCCGCCCCGCGGGTTTGACGGCCTGCCCTCCGCGGGAGCCGCCCCCGCTTTTCGAACAGGAATACAGGAAGTTACAGAAACTTGAAAGCAAGAGCTACGTGTAACCCGGACGCGACGCGCGTAGCCGCGGTGCATCGTAGACTCGGAGGAGAATCCGATGATCGGGATGTGTACCTACGTCTCCACGAGGACCGAGACAACCGTACACCCGGTCGAATCGACGGACGACGAGGCGGCTCGCAATTTTTCGCAATCGATCGCGACGAGGTGGAGATAAACGTGCCGCGGGACGACAACGAACGCCGAACGGCGCGCCCCGCGTCAGAGACCCGATACGCTCGACGAGGTGAGCGGCAGCGGCGGCGGCGGCGAGTGGTAAATGCCCGTGCGTGTCGGACGTACGCTCGTTCCACTTGCGCCCGACCACAGTGGCGAGAACACCGTGACTCGGCGGACGTCCGGAGGCGAGTCGAGTCGCCGTTGAAAAACGGATCAGAGTCACCGTTGAGCCACCCCCCCTGCGAGCACCTCGTAAACTGCGGTATATGTAAATTTCCTAGGTCCTTTGCCTGCACTTGGTTCATCGGACATCGATATTTATATGTAACATATGTGCGGTCGAATGAGCTTCGGCTCTACACGTCGACGATGAATTTCTCCCTTCCGTCAGGCTTCGGTCTAGTGTGTCAACTTGGATCCGTAAAAACTGACGAACCGGCTACGAGGACGAGGACCCGGAGAGGAACCCCTCGGAGCTTCTCCTCGCCATGTTTTCCTGGGGGACAAAGAGAGCGGTCGAAGAAAGCCAACCGGGCGTAACCTGCATACGACGCTATACAATATACGTGTGTAAGGTAGGTGGGTAGGTAGGTACGAGGTACCTCGGGTATTGTATATCCGCATACCGTTGCGGTACGTCGCGTGCAGTGCAGTGCAGTGTTTCGTTGAAAAGGAAGTAACGCGACTTTGTCGGCTCCCACCTCCGTCTGCTCCACCCCGTGCTCCACCCCCCCCCGGTATAATCTTCGGAAAACCGAGAACGCTGCCGCCGCGCCGCAAGCGTTTGGGATTTTCCCGATCGTGCGGAGTCTCGTCCTCCGTTTGCGCCGATGATAGGACGACAAAAGGCGAACCTCGCCCATCTAAACTACGCCCGGTATAACCGCGGCCCTCCGACGAAACAGACGCGCGACGGCGGCGCTAATCGAGGGATGTCCGACGCGCGAGAGGGGCGTGGAAGAACGGACCCCCGCGACCCCCGAACGTAACCGACGCGTGGAATATGAAATATCGTTGTTGCGATTATATTATATATACGCCGATGACGATTCATATCTCGGTTGCGCCGAGCAGCAGGGATTCAGAGACTCGAGGAGCTCCACGTTATGATAAATATTTCATCTTGTAGCAACGCGTATCTACTACCACGACTCCGCAGCGCGCGGCTCGCCCGCAACCCCCGCCGCACTTCGAAAACCTCCTCTGTAAACTCCCTTCCACCGCGCTCGAATCCGCCTACTCTTCTATTATGTATAATCGATCGTTTTTAATATCTCAGGTTCGATATGCGGCTCGCCCCATACAAACACGCGACTTCACCCCCTCAACCTATCATATATACGGATATGAAATAAATGCGCTCTATTTTCAGTCCATGTAAACACGTCGTTTTTTACAAAAATCGATAAGATGCTGTTGTCACATCTTCAACTTAAGTATGGTGCGGTGTATGTTCATACATACCGATACCGTGAATCGTAGGGTTTATTGATTTTTTTCCCCCCCCTCTGAATTCCGTTCAGAGTAAATATCGATCGAGTTTGCTTCTGCAGTACGAATGACGCGTAATTACGGGCAATATAATTTGTCGTTGAAAATTGATCGGAGTGCGAAGGCAGTCGTGCCGTACCTGCATAGGTGGAAAAAGTATTGCGCGATCTTATGTTATCCTGGTTGAAATTTTTTTCCATATATCGAAAAAAAGTCATCGATAATGAGATCCGACGTTACGCGTTATACGCCGAGCTATTAAACGCGTATCGTTCGACGCGTCACGCGAACACGTTCAAAACTCGAATATCGACTCGAAGATATCGAGTGGAGCTACAGTGGGATATAACGAGCGGCTGAAACCCGATTCTCAACCTCCGGTTCGAAGGGCTCCGCATGACTATAAACGGCGGGTAACAGAGCTCGGCCCTTCGCGGTACGCTTTCGAGCTATCCTGAGGTCCTGTTCAAAATGCGTGGGTGAGTTTCATGCCGGGGGTCAAGTACGGGGACTCGATCGGAGTTGGTCACGGGGATGACTACGGTCCATTTGACGTACGCGAGGTTGAATTAACTCCGAAACGCATTCGCGACGATACCTATACGTACACACATCGTTCCTACGTCGCCCTCTCCGATTGGTCGACGAGGAAGCTGCACGTAGGGCCGCACGCCCTGATCACCCGGGTTCAACCCTCCGAACTTTCAAATTTCTCGATGTGCAGAAACCTCCGAGCCCCGAGCACGGACTTTGAATCGTAGAAGAAACCCTGCGAACGTGCGCTCCTCCCTTTGCGTGTGTGCGCGCTCAATAATCGCGTCATATACGAGGACGGGGGGATTTTTCCTCCCTCCGGAATACGAAGGAGAAGCGATTCAACGACGTGTACGTTGTACACTGTGCACGGTGCGGGTACAGGACATCGACGAGGGACGAGGACCGCCTCGGGTGATGATAAAAACTCGTTCTCTCCGCCCCTCGAGTCGGCAGCGTTGGACGGCCCCTACGTCGGCGGGGTCGCCGAAGGGGACGGAGTACCTCTGGCCCTTCGAAGGTTTTCGGTATCTCGTTCAGCCTCCTCCCCAAGGCCGCGTAGAAAATTATTCCCCGTCACTTCTACTTTCCTGTTAATATTGCGTGGGCGCGGTCTCCCCGAGGGCCGGACCTCGCCACGAAAAGCGCGCGCCCTTCGGCCAACCACGGGATACGTGTGTGTCTACTGTACTGTAATATTATATCCCACCTAGAAAATTCATCCCGCCTGCCTGCCTACCGACGCCGAGCGGGACACGACCCTCATTAGCGTATTACGCGTACGACGTACACGCGGTAGCCCGTGTGCGATACGGGCGGCGGAAACACCCCCGCGGTGGTCGAAAGCGACGCGTTTCACATCCGCACCCGGCGACGGCCCTTCGGGCGAGGCGTCGCGACGCCCGGCCTGGCCCCGGTCCTCGCGGGATCGCCGAGCGCCGGCACCGCGTGCCACGGGCATCGCGCGCGTCTGTAACGTCCCCTCGAGACCGACGCCCCCCGCGCGCCTCGACGTCTCGTTCCAACGATACCCCCTGCAGTACGGTACGCGGGACGTGCGCAATGCGCTGTACGACGGCATTCGATCGACTTATAGACGGGAAGCCCGCGACGTCGTCGCCCGGCAGGGGGGGGTGGCTCGACTCGCCCAGCCTACAAGTTAACCCGGCCGAGTAGCCGCATCCCCAAAATCGTTCGCCTCGGGTCGCAGGGAATCAAAATACGCGGGAATCTAGATTCGTTCCCACTCCCGTTTCGCTCGCAAACGAGACGACCACCCTCCGAGGCGGGACTTTCTTCAATTCGCTCCCGATATTTTCTTTCGTTGTATGACCGCGGATATCGTTCTTCCCGTTGGATTCCCGTTGGATGTTGAATCAAATGAAATTTTCCACGACCGTGTAACGCGTGAGCCGTGCGATTATCGAAGAATTTTGTTTCTCCTCGAATCATGGAAGGTATAAGGAATGTTGAGAAACACGTGAGGTAATATCAGAGCAACGGCGATGCCCCTTCCACGGCGGCGAATCTTGACCGAGTGGTTGTCGTCTGCTCAACATCGTTCGAAAGTAAGTAGATTGCGAACGTGGCTCGGAGGTTGGCCGGAGTAATAATAGTTCGTTAGGCGAGGATCGGCCAGCTGGTGTGCGAAAAGAGTCGTATACCTCCTCCGTTAGCAATATGCGACTCTGATTCGTAAAGTTTCCCGCGCTGGCACCTCCTCCGAAGATTTACTCTCCCGTTACGGGGATGTAACGGAGTTGTTTACGCCGCGCATGTAAGGCTTCATCCCCGCGTTATGTCGGTCAAGCGTTACGCACGACGACGACGACGATATGTTCCACCGCGGTGTCGCGAAATCATTGCCGTTAATAGTACCTCCGATTCGCGGATGACAACGTCCGACGCGTCGTTAACGTCCTATTTTTCTCGGTAACGCTTCGCCAATTGCGTCACTAATCGTTCAAATTCGAACAACAAACTGCGAAGACGTGCATCGTACGTAGTAGAGTGAGTGTCGCGTGTGTTACGCCACGTACTGTTGACTCGTAGGGTCAAAACGAAGGAGATTGAAAAAAAAAACAAGGTATACACATCAGCGTGTGACGCTCGTCGATTCTCAACTCATCATTTCCGTTACGGTTACGTTCGTTTTCGCGCATCGGCTGCGACGATGGAATAAATTAAGCGGTGAAAAAAAGTTGGCGTTAATTGAAACCCCGCAGGGCTGGAGGTCCTTCGGAGCCTATCGATTCGATCGGCGAGGACCAGGGTAGCAGCTGTATTCCGAGGGGATCATATTCGCGGTGGCCCATAAATTACAATAATTACAACGTAACAGCAGGAACGCATGACGATCCTCGAGGGTGTTTCGTAACGGAGTATCTCCCGTTCGCGCTAGTCGGACTCGCACCGCACAGGTTCCGCGGGCGGAGCGACCGCCGCCCTTTTCGCGCGCGCGCGTCTCTCGAGGAAAACCTCGAGGGTCAGCCCCGGAGACAAGACAAGGGTAAACAAGCGTAGTAAGGAAGTACGCGGGGCCAGGAAGTGGCCCCCGCGTGACCCGGGTCAACGCCTGCTCGCCCGAGGAAGGGTCAAGTGTTTCGCGATACAACTCTGACCAGGGACTCATCAGGCGTCGAAGGGCTGAGAAACTGGCGACCGATGCGCACGTCCGTCGGATTTCGCTCCTGCCCTATCGTCCGTGTATATCGTACGATCGTACACCCTTGCACCGCACTTGTGTGTGTGCTGTTGTTGCCTGGCGTGGTTCCCCCGGGACCCGCCCTTTTCGCCCTACGATTTCGACGTATGTGTATGCGATACAGGTACGTCCTGCAGGCCTCCGAATATCACGAGCTCGTGGATCGGCAAATCACGGCGAGGTATACGTATACAACGAGAGTATAGATATATATATATATGCGGGATTAGTTTTCTCCGGGCAACCGACTGCTCAATTCCATTGAAACAGCTGCATTCTTCGCTGAAAGCCTGCAGGCTTTCTCCTCGATGGGTGTGGCGTCCGGAATGAGAAACGTTACTGTGCTTACATTCCGAGGGCGAACCGCTGCGCACTGCACTCAACTGCACTGCACTGCACTGCACTGCACTGCACGCTTCGAGGACGAGGCGAAATTTAATTTTCTCAACATTGTATCGAGTATGTGCATCGGTAGGTTGTAACAGTGTATCGGTACAACGCGTTATCCGTACGCCAATTTCTTTCGACGAACGATCGATGGCGGAAATAATAACGCGTGGGTGTACGAAACTTGATCGTATACTGTGTAACCCATACGCTGTGCAGTTTCTTGCACCATAAATCCAACGTTCGTTACGTTACGCGGAGTAATTCAGAGAGAATTCGACGAATGTTTCAGCGCATATACGTATTTCGATAGCTGTGAAGAAGACTGTTGATAATCGCTCTATAGTCAGACGGTTTTACGCGTTTATTCTCGCGACTCTTTTTACACGTTCTGCTTTTTCCTTATTTTGTCGGGACTGCGACTAGTGAGCGCGATAACGAACGGGGACAAGTTCCATGACCGCGCGCGGGGCAGCTGGCAGCTGTAACGGCATAATTGGTAATAATTGTATACGTCGTCGCAATTATTCATGAAAGAGTTACAGAGCCGCCGCGTCCCAAGGCGCAGCCTCTCGCATAGTTGCGTACACGACGTCGTCGTTGTTCTCCGTAATATACGTGCCGCTGTGGTGTACGTTATACGTACGTACGACAACTCTCGAAGTCGTTTGGTCGCTCGTAAATCACCAGATTTTATCTCGAAAGTAGATATGAAAAAAATGAAAGGTGATATCTGCGCTAACAGGAGATCATCTTTGCAACGGAGTCCGTGGACTCCGAGTGTAAACGAGACCGGAGAGGGAAAAAAGAGAAAAAACAAAAAAGAAAAGAAAAAAAAAAAAAACTCCGGGGACTGGAACCGAAGAGGACGGGAGAAGGCGGCTCGCCTTTCTCCGTGAAATTCCTCCGCACAAAACCCGGGAGGAATCATCGCCCGGACGAGGAATGGATATAACGGGGCTCCTTTCGGCTTCGATCGAAACGGGATAATGCGGAGTGAGATTTTTTTTTTTTTTGGTCTTCCCTTTCGACCGCATATGCTTCAATTTCACGTCCTTGTCGGTCGGAATTTCATAGGCTACGCACGGTGATGTATGGGAAGCTTCTCCCCTTCGTAGGGTTCGACGCGTAAACAAGAACATTCGGGAAACAGGAGAGAGATGTGGGGATCTGATCCTGTGGGTATGGTGAGTCGCACGTCGTGAGCGTATGTATGTATATGTGTGTATATGCGTCCTTAGAAAATCGAATTCGTCCGTGCCAACGAGACCTCTTCGACGACCGATCGTAGAAAGTTTTCATGGGCGGTAGAATTTTTCTACGTGAATTCTCGAAAACCTGATAAACAAATGTAACGAGACAACATACCGTACAGGAGCATCCTGTACGGAAAGTTTAACCTAAACGACCAACCTGCACGGCGTTGTACAGAACGAGGGAAACGAAGGAAGTTTGCCGCTTCAAGAATTTCCCTCGTCCACCCGACGATAGGCGGGTATCACTCTATTTTCTACTGGAGTCCTGGTACGAGATAAGTCACTCCTTATTAATATGTAATGTAACGGGCGATTTATCGTTCTCTCCTGCTCCTGAAACGCAGCGGAAATGAAACGTGGCGTTCAGCCATCGCTTATGAAAGAGGCGATAAGGGATAGCCGTGTATTTAGGTACAAACTCGTTTGTGTTCGATATACTCGTCTAGCGTCGTTACACAGTTACACGCGGACGACGAAGACTCGATTGGCTTATATAGTCTGATATCGGAATTAAAAAATGTGTCCCAACGTCGTGAAGATGCGCCCCGCGACGCAACGCGTAACAGGGTATCATAACTTTGCGCAGGATAAATTCAATCCTGCCGCTCGAATGGCGTTCTGTTACATATCGATACTATTTTTTATTTATAAGTCAAAGTCAGACCTACGGAAAATCGGCTGCAATAATCGAGTAATCGAAAGAGTATAAACGTCGTCGGTTTTACACTCGCGTCATGCGTATAAATAACAACGAACCGCATATCGAAGGTCATACCGCGGATGTATATTTACGAAATCGTTTTTATCGCGAAGTTGAAAGTCCTTCCCGGTCGCTCGTTGCGATTCCTACGGTCTCGCAACAACGCGACATCGTCCGTAAACAATAATTTAATTATTACATTCCATTTAGATTTCTCTTTGAAATTGATCATTCAAATTTATATACTTCTCGCTCTCTGTCATTGAACGGTCTCCAACCGTCACGATTATTGTCGTCGTTGCTTTCACAGCTAAATCGAGATATCTCAGCCTTGTGGAAAATTATTCACGAAACTACAGACACGACATTCTTCTAATCTTTCCATGTCAATTAGCATCTTGGGCGAGTTCTAAATGCGGAGAGTCCCGTCATCAGGGCCTTAGGTACTTTGAGGAGGCTCGAAATATCTGGAGGTTCGGTGCGACGTTCACGCCCAAGGGTATGGTACCTTCCGAGCGTTGAAACCTTTAAGGACATCTTCTGCTACCCTGACACTTGTCACCAGATTACTTATTAATATGCTAATTTTCAACGCCTCCGACGTTTACGTACGAGTCGTAGGCGACGCAGTACACGGCCGTCGACTGTTGTCCCCACAGCTGTAACGGCGATCGTTCCGGCGGCCATGCTTTCCGAGGTCCGTCCGCGTCTTCTCTCTACTCGTTACGTGCACGTTTTCTACTCCGTACGTTGTCACGTGTAACACGATACTCCGCAGATCAGGAAATCATAGGGATACGAACGCACGCGGGCGACACCGTAACGAAAGAAGATGAGATCATGGCACGACGGCTACAGAGAGCCACACGATGATGATTACAATAAATCGACTTACCGATATCGAGAATATTTTCAATACCGCACGGATATGGAATACCGAATTTGTACAGGTAAAACCTCGTTCAGTTATCGAGTGCGACGACCACACGATCTGAAATGATAAGAATAAATCGATAGGATTATTTACGGGTCTCGACATTGTCAAGTTACGAAATGTGTTTCAGAAATTACTTTCACCTTTATGATACTTTCTTGTCTATTCGAGTATCGCGTGACAAGACTTATTTTTTCATTCTCTTTCTTTATTCTTTACGTTGGTTCGTACACACTGCGTTCATGGGGGAACGATGTTCCGAGTCCGCAGACCCCGCGTTATATATATGCGGGGGAATGGAAGATCCCTTATAAGTGCCTAATAATCCGCCCTTCGTTAATCCCCTGGAGGGACCTCTGGAAGGTCTTTTGTAACGCTGAAAACTACGTGACAGATACGACGAGCCTCGACGTTAAAAAACTAATAGACATCTCCGTTCGTTTTTCACCAAATTTACGAACAAGTTGTACGCATACCGTCACTACAAGTCTGCTTCGCGTCTGTTTAACGTCACGAAGTGACTTTAAACGATATTGGAACAGTCAACGGACAAGGAGATCATGACGAGCGGGAAGAAAACTCTCCTAGCGGACTTCGAGGGTGCCCCTGCATATATATAGCAGCCTCGAATTTGGTGTTTTCAGAACCTTCGGAGTACAAGGAATTCGGTTACTCCGCGACGTCGTCACATTGTCGTCCGCGAGATAATGAATGTCATCATCGCTACGCGGAGGAAAAGCATAGGCAGTTTAACGCGCGAAGACCTCTAATGTCACTTCTACTAGGAGAATATACTTCCGTCAAGCTTGCGGAGGTATACGCGTGCAGCGTACGACGGTCGGCAAGTTTTTATAGTTTGATAAATTAGTTAAGCTTGAACGAATTTGAAAAGGTTTGTGAGCCGTCCTACGAGGGTATTATAAAACCGAAGGAGAACCGCACCTGCAGTTGCGGGTTACGGAGGACTGGGAATTACGGTCCTCGGCGAATCGATGTCTATGTTGTACCCAGTGGTATACGAGCGTAGCTTTTATTTTTTCATTGGCCGGAAAGTCGAGGGGAAAAGTTGCCGCGTCGTCAACCGTGACAAGAAAGGCCGTTAACGTTATACGTGATTGAATTAGTTCCGCCTGGATGATACTTAAAAATTTTGACCCAACGTAACTAGGAGAACATCCGAAGGTGTGCGCGTCGAAGACCCGGCTGCACGCGCTGCAGACGACGTGTCCCTGCGAGCGTGTAGAATCGGCTCGGCTCGCTGCAACGCGGGAGGCAGGGATGGCGTCCCCCCCCGGGAAATCAACCAAGTCCGAGAATTATTCACGCTCGATAGAAAATGAATAGAAGCGAAGTCCCGCATAACTAGGGTAGCATAAAGGAAAAGCGAATAACTCCCCCTGTGTGCAGATATCGACCGGACGCCCACCGCAACGTTCCGGTTGGGAGATTCTTGAAATTTTCGGTCCCATATGACTAGGAGAACATGGCGAGGCGAGGCGCCATGGTTTAAACCATGGAATATCCCATGGCTATGGGGAACGAGCAGCGGAGCTGCGTGGATCGCAAGTGTGTACCGACGTTAACTCGATATCCTACGGATGCGGAATGTGTCCGCCATGGCACAAGTTAATGCGCTTTTAACGAAAGAGGATGAAGGCGGAGGTAAAGCCCCGGAGATTTTAGAGACCACTATTTCCAAGGACAAACGACCAAAGCAACGCGAAAGGCAACCAATGGATAAACAACTTGAACCGGGTCCCAGGATGTTGAAGAGGGTGATCGTCCAGGTCCACCCTTTATTCCTTTCTTCGTTTCTTTCTCTACGTTCTTAGGACGTACAGTGTGAGATTTCACATCCCTTTTGTTTCTCGGAATTTTATCCTCATATTCACAGTACATGAAGAGTGTGGAGTCACGCTTTCTGGCAACGCGATATAAAATGAAAGATTTAAACGAATGACACGGGAAATTTTTCTCCGTTAAAACTCCAACTCATGGTGTTTTCCATTCTATGATCTAGATAAGATGTACATAGTTTTATCTTTCTTACAAATCATACTATCGGATAAATGAACATCTTACGATAGTATACAGATCAGTTTTTCGCTCACAATCTTGCGGAGATTCCTTTTATAATCTGCTAGAATCGTAATACGTTAGAAAAACGTCCAACAATCGATTTTGAAAACACTTCGTGTTTGGCCAGAAAGATAAAATTGATTGGTTTTAGTTGTAGCCTTAGCTTGAACTTTCAAAGAAATATTCAATTTTCGGAAGTGCGCGCGAATCCCAGTTCTGCGAGCTTTTCACGAACACCTTTTTTTTCTAAGATAGGAGAAGAAGAGTGCAAATGATAAACATATCTCACGAATACGTCATACGCTGAGATAAGAATAGTAAATATTTTGAAGTTGGAACCGCATGGTCGTTTACGGATCAATTAAAAGTTTGGCGCAATTTAATTGTACTTCGGACTTAGATACTGGAATAATCTATCACGCTTATTTCCTTATATAATACATATCTAGCCGGGTTTATCAAAATGCTATCTTTCTTCAATTTGAGAGTCATGATGTGAACTTTTTGCACTCAGCTGAACCCAAATTTGTTATTAATTTTTTGTGACGACCACATTTGAATAAATTTTATCGTAAGCGTATAAAAACTGGACAAAAAATCAAATACTCATTAGCTGACAGACATAGCAAAGCACGCTTCAAATTTCCCAACGGAAGTAAGCATTAATTTGCGTGTCAGCAATAACAGCGTACGCCAATAATGGATATATCCATTGATTAACTTATGTCGCATCGAAGAAAATCTTCGGGGCTCATCGAAATTCTAAAGTCCAAGCATACGTAAATCGCTGAGATCATGACCTCCGCTAATCAATCTAAAACTGTATCAGGGAAGATATAATATTATTAAAATAATAGTTGTATTCGATGTGATAGTGTTCCTGGTATTGTAGTGAACTCCATGTAGCTTGGAAGTCAAAGAACATTTTACTCGATGATAAGGAATTGTTATCCAGAATCCAATTTGATCGGCTGGATTAATTTTTTTTTTTTATGACCTATGACATTGACTAATAATTAGTCCTATCATTACTCAATGCTTGGGATGAATTTTGGAGGAAAATTCGAATTTAAATTCTGCTTTGGACGGGGAAATTAGTTAGCATTAACATCACGAGTTAGCACCACGTTCTATTTGCCAGTTGCCGCTAAGGCAAGGTTTTGTTAATTCATAATTTTCCGCAAGATGGCGGTTAAATAACAACAAAAATAAAAACAATTCCGCTGTCAGATGCTGTGGTCAATCAGAGTCAGGTTATCTTGTGTATTGTGTTCGAGTTATGAGTTTGAATATTCCACATAATTATCGCTAAAAAATGTCATTTGCATTAGGAAAACGTTTATTACCGCGTATTTGTGGCAGAAATAACACCAAATTTAGTTTCAAAGTAATAACAACGAGATGGTGGAGCACTGTAGCAGAGGAGAAAACTGCCGCCGAAAAGCTAGCTAAAAATGTTATACCGGCACCTCAAGCTGGCAAGATACAAGCAGCAGTTCTAAAAAATTTCAATGAACCTCTTCAAATCGAGAACGTTGAAATACCACAGATACTCGAACCCAAAGAGGTTTGATCCGTTAACTTGATCATTACTTCAATTCCCTCTCTACACTACCCTGCCTTTTCTTTTAGGGCACTAAAAGTGCTCACATATTGTCTCAAATTTACAATGCCAAGTGATTATAATTAATCTTTTCCTTCCAGGTATTAGTTGATGTCCACTACTGTGCCTTGAATGGCTCTGATATGTTGTTGACTGAGAATTCATACAGATTCGAGCCTAGGTTGCCACAAATTCTTGGCTATGAAATTGTCGGAGAGCTGATGGGTGTTGGAGAAGAAGCTGCAAAAAATGGCTATAAAATTGGAGACAAAGTGATTGCTCTTAATAAAGAACGTTACGGTGGTTTTGCTGAGACGTGTACAGCTGAGTTTGGAGTGAGCGCCTAATTTAATAAGTCATAAACACGGGGACTAGCAGTATCTCTATGAATAACATGCTTACAGGATATATGGAGAGTTCCTAACAATGTGAAATTGATAGACGCAGCATGTCTGTTGGATTCTTATACCACCGCCCTAATTGGCCTAGAACAAAGAGCTTGTCTCGAGAATGATGAAATGGTTTTAGTGAACATCGGACTTGGCGGGGTTGGATTAGCAGCCGTGGACCTTGCTGTGCACGTTTTCAGAGCTCAGGTGAATACATATTTAGAAGTATTAAGTACAATCGATTCTAGCATTCCTGAAAATTAGCTTGGATAAATTTTGAATCACCGGCCGTCAGGTGATTGGAGTTTCTGCAACAGAAAACATAACAACACGAGTCAGAGAGATGGGAGCGTTTTCATCGCTTAAATTTAATGACAAAAAATTGATGAAGCAGATCGTGAATATTGCTGCTGAGAAAGATATTAAAGAAATTTTTGACGGGGTCACTGGTGAAAACTTCAAAAAACTTCTATGCTGGTGAGCCGATAATTCGAAAGTCTTTCTGTCAGTGAATTTTCCTGCATATTCGGAGATCATGGACTCAATCCCTTCCACAGTTTTACCGATGTCTACAAATCTGGTCTGGCCAGAGATTTACTGCGCGACGAAGAGTTTTCTGTAGTTGTGCAACACTTGTCTCGAGAAGGTATATATTTGTGTATCGATAAGTTTGAATGAATCGAAGGAAGTCGAATTAATACTGGTCGATATTCCAAAGGAAGATTCATCATCGCTGGGTTAGCGGTACCCAAGTTTGGTCGAAGCGATACCGCGCAGACGGAATCTCTCAGTGTCTCGGGTGTCTCGCTTACCGAATACAAAAAAAAGAACCATGAACTGTATCGGTAAGTATTCCGGTGGGAAAATTTTCCCGTACTCTTAAGTTTCAGTGTGATATCACTTGATTTTTGCGAAACAGTTCAGCGGCAGATGATATAATGGAATATTTCGAGCAAGGGGTGATTGTCCCTACGTACTCACTCGTTGCTGGCCTCTACAAAATTAGCAATGCGATGCAGTTTATCTCCGAGATGAAGGCTTTCGGCAAAGTTATTATAGATTTGAAGAACAAAGAAGTCTTCAAGGAAACGGCGAAATAATAAAAACCATGAATTCTCCTTCCAGCCTTTCCCTCTTGTATTGCTCAATTCACCTCAAAGAATTAAACGTAATTGAACGGTACCTGCGGCCACTGTGAAAAAAAAAAATAAATAAATAAATAAGATCGCGAAGCGTTTACTAAACGAGGGGGTTGAACCGCAACTCTGGGTTCCTCTCTCTTAAGTAGCAGAAAGGGCTTGTCGGTGGCCAACAAACTGCCGTGCAGTTACGTAGTTATCTTTGCTCGACTTTGTGACGTATAATTTCAAACCATTACGTGTACACCGTGCGTCCAGACGTGATTCGGCTATTTACGTAATTCGTTCAATTGTATATAATTCAACTAAAAATTGGTAGTTCCCATGTTAAAAAATATAATAGCTGTTAGATCTGAAATCAACCACCGGGACGTTATAAGTCACAATGTAAGTATAAGAGCAAAGTATAGATCGCGATGGTAACAATGTTACATATGCATGAGCGTCATACGATATATTTTTGCTGAAAGATTTTTACACTACAACGGCATTCGTTTCACTTGAGCTGTCTGTCATATTATTGCATATACATGTATGTAGCGATAATAAAAAGATTTATCATATGTATTCTAGTTACAGAACGTTCGAACTTTATTTCGCCACTCTCACGTCCGAGTGCCACAGCGAATCGATTGAAAAAAAAAAAATAAATAAATAACATACGAATCACGTTCGATCCATTAGCGCTTTGGTATTTCAGAATATATAACTATCGGGATCATTACAAAAGGAAGGTTGAACATAACATAATTCTACATTACTACCACGCTGCATTTGTACGGGGGGTAATTAGCCGTTGCCCAATACCCAATGGGTTTTCTTTGAAACGGGAGCAAAGTGTAGAAATCATGAATGGAAGGTGTTTGCCGTAACTTTGCGCCATGATCCTATCCCAGCGAGCTTCGATCCTATTGTTGTATCGGGTATCGTACGATTAAATACATCTTGTAAATTATCCTTCGGTTTTAACGATTATGAATCCTACGGTTATAGTACAGTTTAATAGGCCGATTAGCGCGGCGGTTGATTACGTAATGTGGGAAAGAAAAAAAACTAAACAATCCGGAAAGAAGTTACGGACTCTATCCAATCTGCGGCCATAGGTATGTTTCTTCTTTGAGGGTTGCCGACGCGTTACCAGATAGTACAGAGAGAGAGAGTTTCGTTGTGACGCAACAATACAATATGAAATGGGTCGGTTATCATCGTTCAGGTGAGCCCGATCAAATGTCAGTTGGTTGAATCCGGTCAATGGACCAACGAAACCGGGCGATGCAGCCGATTAATTTAGATCGGAATCGTTTCGTGATTCACATCTATGAGAACAATCGCCGTGTAGATATTGTGGTAGTTAAAATCGAGGACAATCGGTTGGTCCAGGTGACGACGTATTCACGACTCCGGTGTTCGCGACAGTTTGCATTTCTGGAGAAACTGCGACGATCGGTTTCCGTCCGAATAAAACTTTATCGTCCGGTGGGATCGCCTCGTGGCTCTCAACAAAGGTCCTTAAGACCGACTTGATCGATGACTCCGGCAAAGAACGAACGTAACGCGAATCGCGAGGCTCGTAATTCTCGATCGGATTAAAAGCCGTCGCGAATCAAAGTACCGACGAAAGTAGGTATACGTAGGAGATCGGAGGCCGGATTCAAAACGAAACCCACCAATTGTCGGCGAATGTAATGTCGCAACGCGAAAATATAAATACGATGCCACGGGCCACGGGCCATGGGCGAATGTTGTGGGTGGTTGTTAGTCCGTAACGTAACGTATATCGATAATTATTGCGTGCCGCGATAGTTGTTGGTCGTGAACCGAACGAAATACCGGCATGCCATGGTTTATTTTACGTGTAACGTTGTACACGTTATATAGCTCGGACACGCCTAGACGGCATAGGTATCCCGTAATAGCTTCCTTCAATTGCAAAATCGTGATCCATGGCACACGCCGATCAACTGCCAGGAATATACCGAGACTCTATCAATTTCATTTTATGTTCGCATGTCCATCGGCGTACGTGTTACCGTGTTACTTGGTTTTTTTTTTCATTTTTTCAAAGATTGATCCACGGCGTAATGTAGACGTAACTAGGATATACGGTAGAGGCCTGTTATAGGTATATACCGCGACTTTGTTAGATCACACCGTACGTATATAGGTAAGTTACAATACTTTATTCCAGAATCAAGGACGTTAAACCCCGTGGGCATGGGCGTGGTGCAGGTCGTATCCAGTGGCATTGGGTATACATATGTATACTTTTATCGGTATTATAATACCCGGCACATCGCCCCTAAAATACATTTGTATTTTCGACTCCGAGAAACCAGAGAAACTGGTTATCCGAATACAAACCGATTTCGAACCACGGTATGCACAAATGCGGAACAGAATTTTTCCGCACCACTAGATTGAAGTTAATTTCAGGTATACTAATAACGATATCCTACATGTTAAATTTACCATTATTTTCGATATCATAGTTTCCGCTGTCCTCATCGAAATTTTATCCTTTCTTTTCGTCTGTACCTGTTCGGAAATATCGACCAGTTCACGCGCTTCGAAATACTTTGTTAATTAATTCCTTTGATCCGGTTTCTCGTTAAACATACATGCCTATACCCGCCGCTGACAAATTACCGCCACTCAACGACCGCTGTATATTTTACTAAAACAATAGCCCGATGCTTTTCGTATCCGTCCTTCGTGTTATATTATGTATAATATATTATTCACCAATATGCGGTCAGCGTCATCTCGTTATTTCTCCACAAAGAAGCTGACTGGTTAAATACGACGTGACAAACTCGTGTATGTACCGTACATATGATCCAGTAGATAAAACTTTTCATCTGCTGACGATCACGAAGAGTCGAATATTACAAAAATGTTAGCACGTTAACACTATGGATGCCCGAAGAAACTGACAATTTTTTACTTCTTTTATTTATCTATTTTATTTATTTCTTTTTCATCGATAACGCATTGCGTCCGGCGTTCGTCTTCGGAGAAAAATAATCGATTCCTACGACACGTTACGAAATAATGTCCTGCACGCATGTTTTATTTCTTATATTTTGATCTTTTATCTTCGAACTGCCGCAAAGGCGGCACCGTTGCGCGGGGACAGGTCAGGGTGGTTTTCGAACGTCGAACGTAATTGCCCGTTTCTTTCGCTTTTTTTATACGGCCGGTAATCGTTTCGTTTGGACCTTTCGGCCCCTTTTAACCTCGTTGGTTATTCTTATTCACTTTCCACGTTCGCTTACTTCTTTTTCAATTTTTTTTTTTTGCTCTCTTTTTTTTCTCCTTTTCTGAACGACGGGACAGGGCGAGGCGAGTCGCCGCGGAGATCGACTGTCCTTTATAAATACGGTACATATATACCGAGACTTTAGACTCCGACGAACCGGATGCGTTTCGAGAAACGACCTTCAGGCCGTTTCGAACGACATACCTGCTGCCAATACCGATCATTACCTACTAGCTGAGACAAATCAGATGGAACTTCGTTTTTTCCACGAAATTCATGGGCGATCACCCTCGCGAAATTGAAGCCAGTTTTTACGAAGCGATGATGTTTGAATCGAGTGGCAAATTTTCATCTTTTTTCCTTCCGTTCTTCTTTATCAATATAATTGCCGAATAAATGAAACTCTCCGCGCGTGGCGAGTTTTTGGCTACTAATTAATATGAGGTGTTACTACACCGAAAAACACTTGGAAGAATCCACCTTTCAAGGATCGTGAATTGTATGTACGCTGTTGAAATATATGCCGTCTATCCGGCTGAAGGTAATGGTAAATAATTCTTTACTAACTTCGTGTGTACAGAAAAAAGTAATTTGACGTTTTAATTTCGTTTTGGTTTCTTTTCCATCAACTTCGCAATTTTTAGTTCAACCCACGAATATAACGTGTGTCGTAGAGAAAAAAAAAAACAAATAAAAATAACGTCGCTTAATTCGTTTGAATTAAATGTATATCACGGATTCTAATTGCTATAATGTGGTTCGACTAATGTACCATTTGGGTATTAATCTTCGGTTTCTAAGAAAGGATAATGTGATTCTTTTTTGGGGATCGATTGAGGCCAAAGTATTTCACAATCGGAGCAAATATGAACCCATTCCTGAAATACCAGGCATCGGAAATTCTCTCTCGTTCGTTCCTATGGTGAAAAAAATGAAAAAAAAAAACGACGCGGCAATCACGCGTCGGAATATTCATGGCTGTAAAAATTTCGGAGCAAATTCTTCGTCGAGCGTAACGTCTGGTGGGAGATAAATATCGTGGATATACAGATGACTTGGAATGTAACGTTCATATCTAGTGACATTTTGGCTCACGACGACCGGGCGAAAGATTAAGATTTTCAGGTCACTCGGAAATTGCTTATACAATAAGCCGTGATGTATTATCGTTGTATATACCGCGGTATCAATTAAATTATTGCCAACGATCGATCTAACAACGATAAAGATAAAAATCGTATAACAATCAATGTAACAAATTATTGGTACATTATGTTATACGTAATGTTGTGTGCGTAAATACGACATTATCAAAATGGAATCGCAATTAATGCGCGGGCCATATACCTAATCGTGTCCAGAGGAATTGCCCGACGGCCGTCATTGGATCGCCGTAATTAAGCAGGGGGGGACGAGAGGTGGGTAATCGAATAATTAAAACATTCCAAAAGGCGACGAATGAATATCAACCGTTGTGACGTATCGGCCGCCCGCAGCAACTCGGCTATTATATAGGTACACGTATATATCTATATCTATATTATACCTACTGTAATATGTCTCTACGCGTTGTGTATATTCGATAACAGAATTACGCCTACACTTTCACCGATCATTTACAACCTTGCAATTTCAGATTATAAAAGAACTGCTACTGGAGCGGATTTAACCGCGGCTCGCGACTCCACCGATCCATACGAACGTCGACGCGGATCATTGGTTCAATTTTAACACCGCGGTAGCCGGTGTACCGCGGCTATTACACTGTACGGGATATCGTTGCACCGGGAGCATTGTTGCTCGTTTCGCCTGGTCACGAGCCGATTAATTGACGTGTATTACGAAGTCCGATGAATTCGATTCAATCGCTACCGCCCGACGAATGGAAAATAATCGTATTCGTCGGTAATTTTCTCGTTTTTCAGAGCGTCGATCGAGGGAAAGACGAAAGACGCGTGAAAGAAAAAAAAATGTCCGATCGACTTCGAAGTCTCG
This sequence comes from Athalia rosae, assembly GCF_917208135.1. Lineage (NCBI taxonomy): Eukaryota > Metazoa > Arthropoda > Insecta > Hymenoptera > Athaliidae > Athalia > Athalia rosae. The sequence goes on from NC_064026.1 coordinate 11,819,578, forward strand.
CTCGCGCGCGGCTTCTTTTACGAAACGAAGCCGGTCTCAAGGTCAACCGATTTTCTGATCTGACCGGTCGCACTTTACAGTACAATACGTCTAATAAGTGGCGGGTAACTACACCGTCTGCTACCGAAGGAGAGGGGAACGTCTGCAGCGGCATAAACTCTTGCAATTTTAATAGATATCGGCGTTCGTTCGTCGCGAGCAACGATCTGTCGTAGATACATCGGTCACCCTCTCCGCAGGTATACACGTGTACAGGAATATAGCCACGTCGCGGTTGAAAGGTTTGACACTTGAACGTTTCAACTCCGTGTAATACTACCTGGTGTACGCACACCTCCGATTCTGCCATTACGATATGTATAGGTCTCTCCTCGCCAACTAGGTCGGATTCCGACCCTCGAAATTTTTTATCTTTTCGTTACCGATCTTTTCTCTCATTCTTTGTTTTTTTTTTTTTCTTTTCTAAACTCTCAAAGGCGACCAAAGATCTCCCGCAGCTATACATACAACTGCCCTTGATTCTTCTCTTATTTCAACCCCTTGCGTTGAACCGAAGAAGATAGAGAGTATAAATCGCTGTTGCACAGACTCGACGAACGCCGATATATGTATACAATATTGCGAAGTGCACACGTCGGCGCGTGAGTCTCGACGGAATAACGCGAGAGTCAGAGGCGGTTGTCAACGGTTGATTACAAGTATAGGTATACCTCTGTACTCTGTAGTATACCGCCTGCTGCTGCGAGATATCAATTTGCTCACGGTGGACTTGATGGCCGATTTTATAAATAATCCACGTTTTTACACCAGTGACTAATCAGCGTTAGTTACGCGGGCGTGAATTCTGTCCCTGTATCAACCGTCTCTTATATTAATCCAGTTTCTCACTTTCCTAGCGATTATTAGTCGCCCGCAATCTCTCCGCATGCGGTTATTTCACAACTTTTTTAAGTACGTACGTAATATATCTGTGTATTTTTTTTTCATCCGTCACACCGACGCTTTGTCGCCTGCGAATTTCATGAAATAATTGTTACTTTAAATTTACAATTATACAATCATTTGTTAAAAAAACTGGAAAACTGGAAAACGCGAAACGCGAGATCTGAATTTGAAAATTCGACTTCATCTTTAAGTCCTTTTTGTTTTCATCTTCTTTTAGAACACTTACGCACTCTCATAGATTGGCTCCTAACAATTTCGAACGTCAAACGTTACGACGAATGCAGAAAACCCCGTGCATAAAAGGAACAACGCCATTTTTCGAGTTCCTTGATGCATGATATTCGCTCTAATTGGAACAAAAAAAAAAAATATCCGATAACAATATTGAGGATAATCGGATCGAGTAGAGCGAATGAAGGTATCGGTGATACGAATCATTTGACTCGCCACGTATTAACGATTCTTTATTCATTTTTTTATACATGTAATATGCTTTGCCAGAGCGTTGCAGGGAGTCCGATAAAAAGTATGTATAATCCCCAGCTGTTATACCCTATTGAGTAATAATCATATGAGCGGCGATCTGTAACTACAGATATTTAGCTTATCGATTCGTATGCAAGTTCTGATAGACCTGCGTGGTACTTATTCGCGAGTAGGTAAAAGTATTATAATCGTGGCACGCTTTTAAATAATTTTTTTTTTTTTTTACTCGTTTCTATATAAGTATGACGGATTTCTCGGATCTATTTTTTTCGGAGTTTATATACATAGGTTTCAGCTGGTGCAGTCGATATATTGCATATACCACGAGGTGATTAATTCGCGGACAACTCACATGAGAAGAATTTTAACCGCTTCGCTTATTTATCGCACACGTGTACAAATTCTAGCGCACGTGTAGCGCAAATAATAATTTTAAAGCGCGCCTCGCCCTATCCATATCATTATGGTACGGGGTGTAACGCGGAGGACGCATGACTCAGGTATTTCTTTATTACAGCGATTCGATTTTTACGCAGTATATGCACATCGTTGGTTTACCCGGGAATTTGTTATTGACTATTGTATGCGAGATTTTACATACTCCGCGCTATTGTGCTCGAGAAATTGCACATAGCTAATAATAATTGAAAAAGATTCGAATGAGAAGACAGCGGATAACGAATCGATCATTTCGTGGGAACTCCGTTTGGTATATCGGGAAGAAAATTAACCGAATCGAATTCTGGCGTGATCATTTTCGTACCGTATTGTATGTATACCCGTGCGAGTTACAGACACGTTAAATACCTGGAGTGCGTAAGTCAAGTTCCGCACGACTAATTTGCGCGAATAATTGTTTGTTTCGCGAGTCCGGTATAGGGAGGAGGAGGAGGAGGAGGAGGAGGAGGACATTATAAATTATTTATGCATAAGTCACGTGATCGTCACCCCGAAGGCAACCGGGAGTCACTTCGAAGCCAGCCGGTCAGAGAAAGGCGCCCACCCACTTATCCACCCGCTTACACAACGCCGTGCTTTGCTCCAGTTATGAACACGCGAGAGTTTTTAGTCCGACATACCGAACTACGTGTGTTTTACGTACGTATTTACCATCGATATATACGCGACGTACTCGTATACTATAATGCGCCGACTAATTTATCCCCCGTATTATTTTCACAGTCGCGGACCTTGCAACTTCGATTCTCCACTAGCCGAGTGAATTTCGAGGGGAGGAAAACCTAGCGGGTGGTACAAAAATTATTCACACTTTCTTCGTTGGGGTGGGAGACGCAGACTTTGAAAAAAAAAAATGGAGGGTATATTGTTACAGGTTTTTAAAACCGTGGGTAAGACCGTGTTAGTTTCACGCGCAAAACGACCCCGATATTAACCAACGAAATGAATTGAATCTGTCTCGAAGGCCGACCGGCTCACTTTTCCTCAGTTTACGCGTTCGTTCCCAGAGGTTTTTGTCTCCGTCGAACTATCCGCGGTCTACGGTTGTCCCGTTAAGTTTTGCCGTCGGACTCCTTATCATTTCACGTCTCAAGTTCTCAACTCTTGTCGTTGCATACGTTCAACGAAACGAAACGCCTCGATATCTCCGACTGCGAACGTTTGAGATTTCTTGTTGTTTTTTTTTTTGTTTTTTTTTTTTTTCAACTACTGAACCGCGACGTTGGGATATTTCTTATTTTTCATCCTCTGAGAATTTTTATTCAAAAAATTTATCACTCTCGTGAAAAATCGCGGGTTGAACAAAATGAAAGATGACGAATCCGCGCTACGCGCGCTATCAGGTATACATATAGATCAGCCAACTGAACCCGATCTAACGCGTGAGAAATTTGAGGCGGTATAGGCGATGTGTAATTATTCCCTTCGTTCACGAGAGGACGTCTAAGTTATACGGGTGTCCTGCGTAATCGACGTTGCGTGGATAATAACGAAGAAAATATTTTCCCCCCCGCTAATCTACCGCGCAAAGAATCGACGCGTGTACATAATGCATTCGTGTACGGGTTATAAATGGCGTAATTTTCCTGCACGTTGCACATATTATCAAAAGCTGTCGATCAAATTTGCACACTTTTACTTCCAACTGCTCGTATATTATATGTATATAGGTATACCGTGTTTAGCAATATAATCGTGCGAAAAAAGTCGAGCCCATAATACGCGATATTAATAATGTCTCCGCTTTCGTTATGTATTTCGAGAGAAGGTGGTGCGCACACGTATCGCATTTGTTATACTCGACGAAACCTGAAAGAAAATAAAATGAAAAACGTTCAAAACGGTGTAATTTAAACTTTTGAACAACTTCTAAAGAAGACTGATTATTGTCAGATTTAAAACCATATGTATATTTGTCGTTGCCACCGTTATCTTATATATATATTCTAACATGTGGCGTATAATGGGTAGAAAAATGAAGAGTGATTTCTTACATATTTGACTAATTTATGTTTTTATTATTTTTTACGGTTACACAGTCATTCTTCGTTGCACGTACGTACGTACGATATCTCTTTCTCCGGGAGATGAGAGAAGTTTTGCAAGAGGTAACGTAACGTCATCGTTTGCGCGGGGAGCTGGATGAACACTTTGGGAAGTGTTGAAGACGATGATCCTTTTTCAAAGACGACTATTTCGCCACGTTTGCCTCGCCTCGATTTACCAAAAGGTATATACATACACCGCGGGTACGTGTGTATAAAGTAGTTGTAATATATATTAAATAGTAAACGTCCGAGACGATTTGTCATGGAGTGTTTATGGCTCGATTTTTATATTACGTAAAGCGTGTATCTCTCGGCGGTGAATAATTTTCCTGTACACAAACGCTCCGTACGAATAATCGTAATTGTTATTTTTTTTAAACGCAGCAGCAACAACAACAACAACAACAACAACAACGACCTGCAGAACCAGAACGAAAACTAATTCCGTTCGCGCTACGGTGGCGGAGGTATCGAGTTACGCTTTTCTATACCATTCGCGCAAAGTGTAGTTACATACATGTATATATATATTATTGTGCAAGCCAATTTCTTACGCGACACCACCGTTACACATTAGGTACACTTAATACCTACCAGATGTAACGCGCGGTGTATAACGTAGCCGACTTGCACCTCGAACACTCACTCACCTGCAGCGGGGCTATCACATTTACCGTACGATTATAAGTTTTACCTGGTGTACGGGCGCGCGCGCACACTCGTTATTGTTCACGGTGGTAAACCAACGTGGCCTCGTTTGTCACGCCCGCTTAACAATTTTCACGTATTAATTCCACGATATTAATTAAACAACGTTGGGTTAAGCCGGGCTCGGGACAGCTCTGATTTCGTACACGCTTCTCCCCCGCAACGTTCCTTAGCGATCTTTTCGCTTTGCGATATATATATTTTAATTAATGCTGCGGTTAACTGGCTCCCATACTCCTAATTGGAGAGAACGTTAAAAACAAAATATATGCATACGAACGAACGAACTGTCGCCAGAACTTTGGGTTCGGATTCTGAAAACTTTCATCCGATCTCGACGATGTGCAGACGGTGAAAATCTTCCCGCTCAATATTCAAGGATATTGTAGAACGATGAAACGCCTGTTTTTTTTTTTTGTACCGTCAGAAACTCGCGGGGTCAGGATAAATGACCCTTGACGAACAAAACGGGACACGGTAGAAAATTCAAACCTCGACGTGTCCTTTATCGAAGCGTTACCAAACCTTCCGACAAAATTGATAGTGTGAAGGCTACGATGGAAAGCAACGGCAGCCGGAGCATGGAGTTGAAGGACCTCGATGAAATTCGTATCCGAGTCCAAGAAAAACTTCAATCTCCTACAGCGCGATACTCTTGTGGGGTATTTTGTGAAACCGGAACATCGAAGCTTTTTTCCATCGTTCGCTTATGCGGTAAAGAAATTCCCATCGTTATCGCGTACGGGGGGGGGGGGGGGGGGGGGGGGGGGGGGGGGGGGGGGGGGGGGGGGGGGGGGGGGTTGAAGAATGAGGGAAACGGATCGCGAGCCGCGAGGGGACGATGAATCCGGGAAGTCCGGTGGCCGTCGAATCACCGATGATCCACCGATGACGACGACCGCACCGATACGCTCGAAATATAAATTGCACGGGGGCTCGCGCCGCGATCAGATCTCTCCTCTCCTCTCCTCTCCTCTCCTCTCCTCTCCTCTCCTCTCCTCTCCTCTCCCCCCACCCCCGAAGAAAAACCGCGTTGTCCGGTATTGTCCGTTGTCCGGTCGGCGGTACCGCCGAATCTACGTTACACGTACGTACATTCACCAAGAGACCACCGCGTATCACCTGAACCACCGAGTGAGTAAACCGGCAGCTTTGCACGGTAGAGAACTCTCGTACATACATATGTAAGAGCTGTAAGAGGAGGTAACCGAACGAACACCGACCATTCACTCTCACCACCGCGAACCTTGCCTCTCCGACTTCAGTCTTGACTTAGTCTTACAATTGCCTCCTCCCGGTGTGGCTGCGGCTCGCTAGTGTCCACCGTGTACACGCGTTCGTTTCACCTATACCTCGCCAGTCCATTGCAAAAAGGGTCGATTCGAACGAATGCTCTGCGAATTTCGTTCAGCCCCCGAAACACTTACGTTATCTTCGAACAGCGGCGATAAATAAAGGAAAGAAATCGAGGCGTCGCAGGCATATTGATACCGTGGATCGATAGAAAGTTGAGATAATTCGAACGATGATTCAAGGAAGAACAAAGTGTGGCGGTCGGTTGTTTTTCGTCACATCAATATGGTGTGGAAGACTGTGAACGCAGGAGAAGAGGAAACAGAAACAAGTGCACCGGCGTGCGGTACGCTGAAATTTTCAAAGTTCCTGCAATAAAGTAATCCAAAAAAAAGAATCCATTTTGGTTTTTTTTTTTCTTTTGTCTTTTTCTTTTTCTTTTCACTTCATTATGAAATATTACTACAAAACACCCGGTACGTGAATTTCTCCGCTCGCAGACCGATCGCTTTTTTTCCCTCCCCTTTTTTCAATTCCAAAGACCGAAGGAAAACGATACGAGAAAGATTGAAAAAAAAAAATAAATAATATAAAAAATTGTTATTCGGGACAATAGTGCGCGACTCGAAGGCTGCGGCATCGTGAATACGGATTGTCGTGTCCGTCTGTTGGGATCGAAGTAAAAATTGCACGCAAAGAGAGAGGAAAAAGAAGAGCTCTCCTGTGGCCTGACACTTGACGCGCTGTAAAAAGTTCAAAGTTCAAAGTCAAGAGACAGAAAATCGGTCGATCGAGTGGCGAGGACGTAATAAAAAGTGAAAAGGATTCCTCTCTGCATCGGAATATATTCGAAATTGCGCATTTCTCTGGAGTATGGGAAAAAAAAGATTCGCTCAAGGATATATGAGAAACATACCTATGCAAAATATGATTTTATAAGAGGCGCCCACCTCTAAGACAAATAAATGCCTGCCCACGCTGCGCGCATGCCAATATACGCCAAACACGTACAACGTAAACGGTTTGAATAAAATCGTGCGCGCGACCTTTTTTTTTTTTTTTACTCTCATCTTTTCAACCTGAAATCTAACAACCGTTAATCGTTCGATCGGTCGTATCGGAAGCGGATCGTGATATGGTTCCGAAAAATTACGGCCAATCGAATGAAGGAAAACAACCGAAAGATCGAATTTGAAGAGCAGAAAAAGAAGGGTGCAGGTTACAGAGCGCAACTGGATTATCATTTGAATTCGCTCTATATGTAAATAAAATGACATTCCGATCGCTACTGTAATATACATACATATATATATACATGTATACATTAGACAAATTTCTCCGAAATTTTCGTTACCCAATGTATATTCTAACTACATGTACGTGTACACGTATATTTGTATGCCTAATTGCTTCGCGATAAAGTAGTTGCGGAAGCGAAGATCTTACGTTCGGCGCTTCGAGGCTTGTCAAAAATCACCGTGGGGCTCGCGCGCGTATCATTTTTCTCCTCGCTCACCCATTCTTCGTCTTCGTCTCGCCACGTCGAGGGATAATAAATATTGCTCAAGTGCAATTTTAACCGCTGTCAATTTCTCGCGACAACGTCTTTCGGTATCGTTTATAATCAACGACGACGCGACCGTCAATCGATTAAACAATTATCGTTATTATCAAACATGGATTTCTACCTGATAAAAATCAATCCGTGCAGAGTGTAGTGACTGCCGAATTGTTGGATTATAAAATGTTCATCAATCGTTATTATTGCAGCGGTAACAATGATTGCGGAAATTATCGTTCGGGAGAAACAATGTGTCTGAGCCGTCAATCGTCGATATCGAACCTGTTAGGATAATTTTGAAACGATGAAATAATCAAGCGTAACTTTCGTAAAATTGAAGTTACAACAGTGAGAACGTCGAGAGTATACCTACGAGAGCGACAAAATATCAACGATACACCGGAACAAGGGATAACAAAACTGAACAAACAACAGTAAAATATCAACACCGCGTGGAAGAAGAGTTATCGTCCCGCAGCTGCAACAACAGCTGATCCGGAGGCGAGTGGCAAAGGTCAACGCGGTCGGCGTGATTGAAGTAAGTTGTTTTCCGTTAACCGACGGGCCCTTCCGAATCAAAACCCTGCTTTTCCCTTATTACTCGTTTCGCGAATATTCTACATTTCGATAGCCCCGTAACACACATCGCCTTATAAACGCACGCGGAACGCGTATGACGAGCTGCCGCACGTGCACGGCAGCCAAAGACATCGGAATATTGATACGTGTGCAATTCCTATCTATACGTGTACAGATGCAGCAACACCTATAATACAAACGTGATCTCTTCGATGCAGTCCACCTGATTAATTTACACACCTATACACACGCTAGCTTACCTGTCCCCGTTACGTAAGCTGCACGAACGTCTGGTCTGACCTGCACGATTTGCTTTTGGCATTTCCCGTTACACAATGTGAACCGAACGCCCCGCGTATACAGTAACGCGGTATGTAACGCGTAGCGACGTACGCTGCAGCCACCGAATTATTTCGTTATACCTACCGCATGAAAAATTTCACACCTTCGCTGCCTACCTACCTACCGCTCGTGCGATCTGTCCTTGTTACACGTTACGTGCGTTACATATCTTGTGTTTAGCGGTGCGGGAAGTAACGCGCCTTGTAAGTGAAAACCGGAAGTCGATACCGGCGTAACGGGGGCCGCGGTTTTTTTCACGCGGTCCCCACGGAATCCGTCGGGTGTCCCCGAAAATCGCGAAAATTCTTCGTCTCACGACGACGACGGCGGCGGCGGCGGCTCGCGAAAATTGCACGGAAATTTCTCGTGTTTCGCGCGTGCTGCGGCTGCGGGTTTTTTTTTTTTCTTTTCACGAGCGTTAATTATTGTTATTATTTGACGGACGTCGGGCAGCTAGCCGGCGCCGCGTGCCCTGCGGTTTCCGTGCCCGTAAATAGCGAACGAACAGGAAGTGAGACTCCGTTCGGCAGCCGGCGATCTCCGGCGTGATCCGATTCTCGTTTAGAGCGTAAACAAACCGATCCCGACGCCGCGTACACCTGTACGAGTAGTTGTGAAAAGAGTACGGGGAACGGATCGCAAAAGAGAGAGAGATGGAAAGGATACAGGAAAACCTGCGGGATGACCGATCTTCCACATTTGGAATGTTAATCGGCTGCGATATTTTTCAGTCAATTTTTTTTCGCACCCCGCGTCTCTTTCTCTTCTTCTCTTCGTCCCACGGCCGACTTTGAAAACGGAATCCGAGTATAAGAATTCGTGAAACTTATGGTTTAATTTATTCAAAATCGTATCGATTATGCACGACTGGTAAAAAAAAAACAAAAAAACGAAGGGAAAAGAAAAAACTCGGCACCGTCTGGTTCCTTTCATAACGCGAACTGGATCGTTTTCGGCAAATTGTGTAATGCGATAATGATTGGAAAAAAATCGTTCGTACATTACGGTATCGGATTTCAGACAAAATATCGCCGAGAAAAAAGCCTAGTGAAGAAATTATCGTTCCCCCCTTTATTCGTTGTAGCTCCGAAACAGATGTTATGCAAATTAGTTTAAACCTACGATATCATGCTAATTCATATTTTGTTCGTCCGGCGTTTTTGTTCTCCTTTTTCTTTCTTCTACTTTTTTTTTTCCTTTCGAACGTTGCACGGATCATTTCCTGCAGTTATACCTGTTATTGCTGTATTACGATTCACTCGTCCGTGCTAATCGTTTTGGTTTTTCTCAAAGAATACATGGCGTATATTACGGACGTATACGTATATACATATATGTATATATTTCGTTCACCTGTAACGCATATCGTTAAAAATGTCGATCTTCTCTCGGGTATGGCTAGGTCGCGCGCGACGATAAACTGTATTTGAAAATTGCGCGAGTTAATAAATTTCCACATGCGCTCATTTCGCTAGCGGTGTAGGTATAGGTATAAACCGCGAGCCGCGTGCCGCTATAGTTTACAGTATACGGTTGCCGGTTATACGGGTAAATCGAGGTGAAACGCGCTGTTCCGTATCGAAAATGAAAGCGAAGCGTACAACGATCCGCGGTAGTTCTTAACTTTTTACGCGAGAAAATATAAACGCGCGCGGGCACGATCGCTCCGCGGTTATAGAAATACACCGCCGACCGGCAGACGTGTAAACGTTCGTATACTCGTCGCGTTCGGATCTGCAACCGTCCGCGTCGAACGAAATTTCGATATCAATGTCGTCGTCCTCGTTGCGATCGTTTCGTTGCCATTTTTCACCCGTTTTCTCTCTTATCCGTCGATTCTGAAATATCAGGTGCGAAATTCAGAGAGACGATGATCGCGTTACACGTACCCACAGTGCCCGCATGTATTCGTGCGTATTAAAAAATCACGCCCGGGGCGTCAAGGTCGGGCGATTATAATAGATTTTTTTTTAAATATTCCCGCAGCCCGCGCCGTATCCCG